>NW_026646937.1:600000-842000 GCF_950005125.1 Chionomys nivalis | reverse complement strand
ACTGGTGAGGGAGGAGAAGAGAAGTGGTGGGAGAGGGAGGGGCACGGGAGGAGGGGGAGGGAAATGGGAGGCATGGAGGAAGCGATAAAACCTAAACAAGGAGTCCAACAATGACCACAATATCTCTGACAACTAGAGACCCTTCACCAGCGCAACTTGAAGAAGGCAAACACACAAAATTTACTACTAAAAAAGTGACCGGAGTTAACAACCACTGGTCATTAATATCACTTAATGTCAATGGACTCAACTCACCTATAAAAAGGCACAGACAGAGAGATTGGACATGAAAACAGGAAACAACATTCTGTTGTTTACAAGAAACACACCTCAACCACAAAGACAGACACCTACTCAGAGTAAAGGGCTGGGATAAGGCTTATCAAGTAAATGGACCTAAGAAACAAGCAGGTGTGGCCATATTAATTTCTAACAATGTTGACTTCAAACTTAAATCAATCAGAAGAGATGGAGAGGGACATTTTCTACTCCTAACAAAATCAATTCATCAGGATGAAGTCTCTATTCTGAATATCTATGCCCCTAATATAAAAGCACCCACGTATGTAAAAGAAACATTGCTAAAACTCAAGGCAGCAATCAAACCGCACACATTAATAGTAGGAGACCTTAACACTCCTATCTCACCAATGGACAGGTCAATTAGACAGAAACCTAAAAGAGAAATAAGAGAACTAATGGAGGTAATGAAACAAATGGACTTTACAGACATCTATAGAAAATTCCACCCAAAATAGGAAAGAATATACCTTCTTCTCTGCAGCTCAAGGAAGCTTCTCGAAAATTGACCACATACTCGGTAACAAAGCAAACATCCACAGTTACAAAAAAATATCTGTAACCACCTGTATCTTATCAGATCACCATGGATTAAAGCTAGAATTCAAGAACAATGCAATCCCCAGAAAGCCTACAAACTCATGGAAACTGTACAGTCATCTACTGAATGCAAGTTTTTCATTTCTAAGACTTTGGATTTGCTAACCTGTGAATGAACTAAACACAGAAAATTCAATTAAAAGAACCTTTCTTTGAAGCTGGAGAGATGGCGCAGAGGTTAAGAGTACATAATGGCATTTCCAGAGGACCCTGGTTTGCCTCCCAGCACCCAAATGGAGGCTAGCAATCATCACTCCAGTTCCAGAGGCTCCAGTACCCTCTTCTGCACTTTGGGCACTTCACCCAGAATATACATCCAGGTAAAACAGTCACACATAAAATAAAAATAAAATCAATCTATAAAATAAACCAAGTTCTCTGGTCTGAGGATGAAGCTAAGAATTTGTCTAGTGTGTATAGGATCGAGGGTCTACCCTAAAAATGAAGAAAATATTTCCAGTATGCTTTGTTGGACATGGTGGGTCATATCTATAATCCTAACATTTGAGAAACTGAGGCAGGGGATTCTTAGTTTGGAAGCAGGGTAGGCACAAAAGGTTCAAGTACAGCATGATATACAACAGCCTTGAAGCTGTTGCCAGGCAGGAGTTCCTTCTGGCTCTGGGCAACAATGGAGGCCTGATGTGAGGCAACATTCATCTTCTGGATTGGACCTCCTCGAAGGACCAGTGTGGTCCACGATAGCACAAGAGGCTGTGTTGGTGTTAGAGGTTCATGCTGCTTTCTGAGACAGAGATGAAGCCTGAGATCCACATGGACCTACAGTGTCTGTGCTACTGTCCAATGCATTGGTGATGTCCTCAGGCTCTGCTGTCTTGGTGCACCAAGCCTGTGTGAGTGGCATGTGTAACCACCTGAGACCATGTTTGAGGGACATGGTCCATGCAGTCCCTAGGGTTCTGATATGGCCAACACCCAGGTTGATGTCTGTGGTCCAAGTTACCACCAAAGTCCACGAGGAAACACATGGTCAGAGTTGATGTCTGAAGCCATGTTAATGTCTGTGAGTATGGGAGAGCCTGCTCTGCCCCTCAGTGCAGGCAATACAGGCAGTAGCATGGGTGCAGGACATCTAGTCCTGCCCCATCCCAGCCACTGCAAAGCTTTCCACAGCTGATGGATGGTTTCTGGCATGAATATAGGCTGAGAAGAACTCATTCCCTTTGGGAACTTGACCACTAAGAATTTTACCATTTCAGTGAATATACAGTCAATACAAAATAGACTTGTCTTTTTTGAAGTGGGGAGATCATGGTAGACAGGAAGTAGAAATGGGAAGCCTGGGAGGTGAGCACCATGGAGGCACATAATGTGAGATTCCCAAATAATCAATAAAAATGTAAACAGAAGAAAAAAAGGAAATGAGAACCCTCTGAGACTCTGTCTCAAATATCCTGACAATTTCTCCCCTCTTATTCAAAAACTTTGTAAATTACAAAATTTGTAAAATAAAAAAAAATGAGCATCAGGAAAGCTGAGCCTCCAGGACCCAGTTTACTGTTGTGTAACAAAAATAAAATTCCTTAACAAGCCGAGGGTAGGATATTTATTAAAAAATACAAAGATGGCCCAAGAGATTCTTTTCAGAATTAACTTTAATAATAAACCCCTAGCTTACTTTAATAAGCCTATAACAAGAACAGATTCTAGGCCATGATGTCCAAAGCATGACAGCTGACAGCTGATAAATCCCTAAAGGCTTAATTTTCCTACTCTAGCAATCTGCCAGAATTTAACATATTGAAAGAGGCCAATGTCTTTTTTTGTTCTAATGATGATAGTGCATACTTTCATTTTTTTCAATTTTACTCAGCTTTATTAAAGTGTAAACAACAGATAAATTTACAGGGTAAATGTCTTAATGCAGATAAACATTACAAAATATCTAAGTTGAAGTAACCAAGTATCATCTCACTTACCTATCTAATTTTATTGCTGACATTTAAGATCCACACTCTTTGCAATTTTCAAGTATGTGTTTCTCTTATTCCTTAAAAAGACTACATTTATTTAGCTTTATAATTCTGGGCTACAATACTTTTACAGTGATTTCTGATCTTCAATAAGGAAAGTATGCTGCATCTTGTCATGAACATATTTAGCATACATGGATTCAACATAGGCCCCGCTGAACCATTCTGATTTAGATGGTGTCATGAATCTCACCACACAAACCCGTTAAAGATGAAATGGGCACACACCGCATGCAGATTTTGGTGTTTTCTCAATCTTCTTTGTATGAAAGTAAACAATTCTATTACAAGGGTTGTCTATTCCAATCTATTACAGCATAGTTTTGTCAGAGGCATTTTCTAGAAACTGTGATGGTACATCAATCACTGAGCCATTCTAAAGAGCTACATTATTGTTTATAGCAATTGTGATGTAAAATAGACCTCTAGAACATACTCAGCCTAACTAAAACTTTATACCATAGGAAGAATATCTCCCTATCTCCTCTCCCCAGGCAGCCTCTGATAACCACCATTTTAGCCTCTGTCTCTGAGTTCAACTTTTTATATTGTATTTATAAGTTAAAACAATCAGTATTTCCATGTCTTTCAGTTCTAGGCTTATTTCATTTATTATACTGTCTTCCAGATTAGATCACATAAAATGATGGGATTCCCTACATTAAGTATGAGTTGTCTTCCACTGTGTGTATACATGCATGCTTGTAAACACGATGCTATCATTTTCAATTGCTGATCATCTTGTTTCTACTTTTAACTTTCTGAGGGATCTCCATACTATTTTCCATAATGACTGTACCAAGCCATAATTCCAACAACAGCCTATAGAGATTTTTATTATGTCTTTACCAAAATGACTTTGTCTTTTTTTCTTTTTTTTTCTTTTCTATTATTCTTTTTTTTTGGAGGGGGTAATACTGCAAGGTGATCTTGAGTTCACTATGCACTATGTAGCCAAGGGTGCCCTTACCTAGTGTGAACTCCTAGTTCTCCCACTTCAGCCTTCGAAGAGCTGGGATTAAGGTATGCACCACAAGCTTTGCTTCTTTTGTCTTTTCCACAATGACCATCTGAACAGAGAAGAGGTAATAATATGATATCTCACTGTGGTTTTGCTTTCATTACTCTAATGATTAGTGATATCAAGTATTTTTTCATAGAACTATTAAAAAGAAGCCACTTTCTGATTCATTACTAGTATCACATATAAGTACTTATAGTTTAAAACTGACTTAAAAACTTCAAGCAAAATAAAGCCCTTACTTAGAAAGACATTCTTCCTCTAGAATTATGCAAGAAACATTTGGAAATTCCCTGCTCCATAAAAATGGTCTTTTCTAGTTGAAAAGCTAATCCTGATACATGATTGCAAAGAACACTGTGTTGCATGCAACTCTATCTTGAGAAGTCTATACCCACCCTTACTACTGTGTGTACAACTGCCCCTTTCCTTAACACACATACACACACACACACAACACACATGTGTGTGCTTATGTATATTAAACCATTTCCTCAAAAAATAAAAAAAATAAAAAAATAAAAACCTCAAACTTTCAGGAAAAAACAATTCTGCTCATCCTTAATAAAAAAAGAAAGGAAGAAAAAAAGTAGTAGGTAGAGGTCAGTGGTGAAGTACCTGAGTTCAAGAAGCCCTGAGTGATATATAAAACAAATGAGCACATGAAAAATGTTAAACATCATTAACAACAAGAACTAAAATGAAAACTACAATGAAGCCTGATGCAGTAGCTCAAATAGAGGCAGGAGAACACCAGGAGGTCAAGAGCATCCTCAGTTACCTAAGAACCAGTTGGAAAAAAACAAAACACAAAACACCTACAGTTAAAACTGTTACATATATAATACAGACCGACCAACCAAATTTCTATAAATGGCAATACCAAATGCTAGTAATGCTATGAAGGAATTAGAACATTTTGGCAAGCAAGTTAGTTACTATAACACTAGCAATTCTACTCATGGATAAGCTAAAAGAATCAAAAACAGATGTTCAGCCAGGCAGTGGTGGTACACAGCTTTAGTCCCACCACTCATGAGGCAGAGGCAGGCAAATCTCTGTGAGTTAGAGGCCAGCTTGGTCTACAAGAGGTAGTTCCAGGACAGTTTCCAAAAGCTACAGAGAAACCACGTCTCGAAAAGAACAAAAAAACTAAATTTAAAAAAAAGAAAAAAAAAGCATATGTTCAAAGACAAATCTATAATGATAAATTGTGGTACAGTTATACTGTGGCAAACTACTCGGCAATTAAAAAAATACACTGTTGCTACATTATAACAAAAGGATAAACCTCAGCGCTAAGTGGAAAAAGTCAATCCTAGAATGTTAGGTAGGGTATATAAGTTATGGTTCTTTGAAAACCTGATACAAAAACACATGACTGGTTGTCAAGTTGGAAGAGAAAATACAGGCAGAGGGAAATGGGCCAAGCTATAAAAAAGGTACCCTGAGCATTCCTTGTGAGCATGAAGTATGTCAATTTGACTATCAGAGTACAATATCAATACTGTGGACCTGACATTGTAGTTTTTATAAGATGTTATCAATGGGGAAAACTGAGTAAAGAGTACAGAGGAATCCCTATATTATTTTGTTCAACTACATGCAAATTTATAGTCATCTAAAAATGATTCAAAACCTAAAAGATACATTCACTCAGATCCACATCTATTTTAAATGTTTTTCTTGCCAAGGGTTCTCATTGTGTACCCCAGACTACCTTAGAACTTGATACACAGACCAGGCTGCATACAAATTTGAGTTTCTCCTGCCTCTACTTCCCAAGTTCTGGGATGACAGGCTTGCACCACCGTGACTATCTGAATGCTTTCAATTATATTTCCTTTGGACCTCAAAGCTGTTCTCACCCCACCTTCTTCTTTGTTTCTCCAAGGCTAACGGTCTCCACTGTCCGCCCTTCTTTACCAATGTCATAAAGTCCTTCACCTCAAACAAACCCAAACATTTGGCCGGCTCTATTATTACCAAATGTGCTCCATAAAAGCCACTCCTTAAATCAAAGTCCATATGGAAACCAATCAGGTCCAGAGTCTGTTATTTTTATACATCCATATTGCTTGACAAGATCACATTCCATACAGAACCTTTCGATGTTTACTGTTTACTCGCAGCAGAGCTTCCCCAGGAAACACATTGTTTTCACAGCAATGATGCTTGCTCACTTACTTGACTATTTCAACAAACAATGTGTGTTTCAAAGTTCTAAATTACAGGAAATAGGAGGAAGAATTTTTAAAAATGGCAAGCACAAATGTAAAGAAACAAGTAAAGACACAACTTTCAAAATAGAAAAAAATACAAATTTTAAAAGTACAGATGCTGCCCGGAGTGGTGAGACAAGCCTCTAATCCCAGCACTTGGGAGTCAGAGGTAGGTGGATCTCTGCATTCCAGGAGAGCCTGGTCTACAGAGCAAGTTCCAGGAGAGCCAGGACTACACAGAGAAACCCTGCATCAAAAAATCCAAAAGAATAACAATAATACAGATGCTGCCAATAAAAAGAATGAAACTAGACAGGGAATATATATGAAGAACTGGTATTCTACTCTGTAATGCCAGAACAACAAACATGCTTGAGATCATATCAGGCCAATAAAACTTCCTACAAAACCAGGTCTATAAAGTCTATTCTTCTGCAGTTTTAACAACAACAACAACAATAAAAAAAACTATGTAAACTGAGGGCAGCAAAATGACTTAGCAAGTAAAAGTACTTGCTGCACATGCCTAATGAACTACATTCAATCACCAGAATCCACATGAAGGTGGAACAGGAGAACATATCCGCAAACTTGCACTCT
This sequence comes from Chionomys nivalis, assembly GCF_950005125.1. Lineage (NCBI taxonomy): Eukaryota > Metazoa > Chordata > Mammalia > Rodentia > Cricetidae > Chionomys > Chionomys nivalis. The sequence goes on along the minus strand of NW_026646937.1, from coordinate 835,263 downwards.
GTCTCTACACACACAACAAAGCACACAAATGTATGCACACACATACACACAACAAAGTAAATTTATAAAATTTTATATAAAGCAATACTTTAATTAAAGTCATCCTTTTTCACAAAAAAACATCATTACTTATCTAACATACAATATAACAATTACATGGATTCTTAAACTCCAAAAGAATGGAAATATTCAAATATCCCAGGTTTGGTGATGTGCACCCATAACCCCAGTATTAAGGTGGAATTGGCAGCAGTAATAAGCGTCATCCTAAACTGCATGAGTTCTAGGCCAGCTTGGACTACAGAAGACTATGTAAGGATATCGAAAAAATAAATAAATAAATAAATAAATAAATAAGCTAAATACATAAATACCCAAATACTTAGAACTATTTGTGGCTATTATTACTGGTTTAGCTTTTGAATAATCACCAATCTATTCTCAAATCACATAACTAAATGAAGAACCAAATGTAGTACAATGCAAGATGCATGTTAACTCTTCAAGACATAATGGTAGGTAGCAATTTACAGAGTCCTAACTCTATATGCACCATTACAAAAACCACTAAAGCTGGGTGTCTGATACCATGCCTTCAATAGTCTGGAGGCAGAGACAGGCAGATCCTTTGAGATGCTTAGATATTTCAATATGTAGTTTTTATTTTAAAGTCCTAAATTAGTTGTAAAAATATCTCTTACATGCTTAAATTTATCACTCACTTATTGAGCATTATCTAAACTCTTAAAAAAAATCTTCGTCTGGAGCAGGATAAGTTACAGACATTTCAATTAAATTATTTCCTTAGTCAGAAATAAATGTTCCAGCCAACATAGTTTCTACATTACTTATCTTTTTTTAACTTTATTTAACTTTATTTCATGCGCATTGGTATAACGATGTCAGATTCTCTTGAACTGGAGTTACAGACAGCTGCGAGCTGCCATGTAGGTGCTTGGAATTAAACCCGGGTGTAGCGTGAGGGGTCTGGGTTGGTTGGGGATAATGTCGCGCCCGGTACCCCACAGAAACAGCTGACCTGAGCTAGTGAGAGCTCACTGACTCTGGACTGACAGCGCGGGAACCAGCAGAAGACCAAATTAGGCCCACTGAATATGGGGGACAGTGTAAGGCTTGGGCAGTCTGTGGGGCCACAGGCTATAAGACCAGGTTTTATCCCTAGTACTTGAACTGGCATATAGGAGCACATTCCTTTTGGAGGGATAACGTTGCTCAGGGGAGAGCCTTGGTCCTGCCTCAAGGTGAAGTGTCAGACTTTTTGACTCCCCACAGGAAGCCTTACCCTTTATGAAGACTGGATGGGGGAGTGGGATGGGGAAGGTGAGGGAAGCAGGAGGAGAGGAAGGGATGGGAATGGGGATAGATATGTAAAAGGAGGAGACTGTATGTTTTAAAAAATCTTAATTAAAAAAAGTAAAGATAAAAATTAAACATTCTTCAGATGTCTATTTTTTTATAAGTAAAAATCTTGGAGAATGAAGCAATCTGATTTCCTAATTGGCAGCTGCTATACACTCCATTGCTCTAAGTGCCTTCAGCAAAGGGGATGTCAGTCAAGCAGACAACCAAATCAGCCTTACACCACTGGAAATTTGGAACATTCTGGGACTGCCTTAGGGAAGCTGCACAATGATCACAACTGCTTGCTCTAATCTCCAGAAAGGAAAACATGAGTCAACACGCACAGACACACAAAAAAACAGGACATAGGACATTGTTCTTAACAATCCCAAAATGGAAATGATCATAATATGCACCACCTTCATGAACAAATAAAATGTGATACAAGTACATTCATACAATGGAGTTTTATTCAGCAATAAAAAGATATAAATTCAGATACATAGCCATATGGATAAACCTTGAAAACATTTCTGTAAGTAGCAAAAAAATAATTCCTGTATAAATCTATTTACACAAAATGTCTAGATGTCCACAGCAGCAAGTGGGAAGATGAATGTGGTGGTGCACAACTGTAATTCCAGCATTTATGAGGTGGGGCAAAAAGATCTAGAGCTCAAAGTTATTCAAGAAGAGCCTTGAAAAAAATAAACAAAACAGGAAAGGAAGAATGGCATGGAAGAGAGACAAATAATGGACAGTGATTCTCAAAGAATATGTGTTGGTTTGGGGAAGGTAAAATAGTCCTAAATTAGACTGTGGTGAGTGCTGCACAACTCTACCAATATACTGCAAGCCACTCAGTTCCACATTTATTTGTTTGTTTGTTTGTTTATTTATTTATTTCTGGTTTTTCAAGACACGGTTTGTCTGTGAAACAGTCCTGGCTATGAAAGAATCCACAGGGAACTAACTGCCTGCCTCTGCCTCCTGAGTGCTGGGATTAAAGGTGTGCATCACCACCACCTAGGTAGTTACACATTTTAAACAATATGTAGATCATATGCTATCATATGAATTATATCTCAGTAAAGCTACTCCTTAAAGATAGGGTTTCGTATACTCCAGGCTGGTCTGGAACTTGCTATGTAGCCAAAGATAACTCTCTTAACTCCATGTCTTCCTGCTGTCACCAACCAAGTGCTGGGATACATGCATGAACACTTGGGTATAAAGCTATTTTTTTAAATGGCAATGTATTTTATTATTCAAGGTAAAAATTTTAAAAACAAAATTTTAAGTACAATTAGAGTGAATGCCAATTGCTCTGACCCACCAAGCAAAATACAGAAATGATTATTAGTTAAATAGTGTGGTAAATAAGAAGGTCATTGGTCATAGAAATAAGGACATGGGATTTGAAAAATGAAAAACAGAGCTACTGTTCACAACTTACTTGGAATAAGAATGTTAGTACTTGAGATGTGAGGGTAATTCGGCAGAGACATCCTAATCCCATTGATCACCAGATTGACAGGCTGATATGGCTAGCTAGGAAGGTTTTCCCTTCCCTCCTCACTGTTCTAAATGTGACCTTCTCAAGCTGCACTGAAGAGGATGGCCCTCTCTGATAATTGACTTTCTTCAGCCAAGAGTTGAAGTATAGCTGTATTTTTATGCCACAGCCTCAAAAGAAGCTCTCAGCCGGGAATAATTGGTACAGGCCTTAATCCCATCTGGAGAAGCAAAGGCAGGCAGATTTCTGGAAGTTCAAGGACAGCATGATCCATGTGGCCACGCACGGGAGGAGAAATGGCTCAGAAGATAAGAGCACTGACTGCTCTTCTAGATGACCTGGGTTCAATCCCAGCATCTACATGGTGGTTCACAACCATCTCTAGTGAGATCTCATGCCACCTTCTAGCATGCAAAAATACATGCAGGCAGAATTCTGTATACATAATTGATGGAGGAAGGTCATTGGTTAAAAAATAAAAAAAAAAAACTGCTGGGCGCTCATAGGTTAGTACATAGGTGGTTGGAATAAACAGAACAGAATGCTGGGAGGAAGAGGATGTGAGCTCATACACCTTAGCTCTGCTCTCTGGGGCAGATGCAATGAAGCTCGACCCAGGATGGAAGTAGGCTAAAATCTTGCCTGTAAGCGCACCTTGGGGTGCTATACACATTTTTAGAAATGGTCTAGTCCAGGTGTGAGTGAGCCGAGAAGAGGCTAGATATAATAGGCCAAGCAGTGTTTAAAAGAATACAGTTTGTGTGTTGTTATTTCGGGGAATAAGCTATCCAGGCGACAGGAACTGGGGCGGCAGGAACACAGCCCACAGCTCCTACTACAGAATGGCGCCCAAAGTGGGGCTTGAACCCAAGACCCTGAGATTAAGAATCTCATGGTCTATTAACTGAGCTAGCCGGGATGATGACACCCTGCGAATTGCTTATTCGACCCCAACATGGTATGATAGACCACGCCCTCCTGAATGGTTGCTGTGAATACCCTCAAAAAATTGCTTCGCTCAACTGCCAACTGAGATGAAACTAGCGGACAGGTTATCCCGTAAAAGACCTGAATGACAGCGGCCCCATTCAGCAGGAAGCAGTTTGGAGAGAAATAACTGCGTCCATATTCCCAAATATTGTTTTTAAATGTTCTTTTACATTTAAAGGGGGATATAATATAGGTATGAATAATTTGCATTGATATGGATTTTGCTTCAGTGATTTAAATTTAAGGTCAATTTGTTATATGTATATTTATTTCTGATATTGATTAAGGTGTTGTTATGTGTAGCTCATGTAAAAATGTTATGTATATAAGCTGTTAATGAAGTTATCTATAATAGTAATGTTTGTAGTCATGTTAGATTTTCTAGATGTACATAGATATATTTTAGATTGACATTCTTCATATATTTCAAAGACTACAGAATATGCTATTTAATGTTTAAATAACTTAGGACTTTTCATGATAATGAGACACTCTGCTACTGGCAGCACCAATCTACTTCAAGAAGAAAATGGGCATCGAAGAGGATCCTTATGGAGTTTGATAGCCATTTCGGCAAGAAACTGCTCTTGCCTGGACTGTTGCATAAACTGGACACAAATAACCTGCAGATAGATGCCTGCTGAACTTGCCTAAAGGTGAGATGAGCTTTCAGGGTTCCTGATTCATGAAAGAGTCTGTGAGACATCCTGTAGGACATAGCAGATAGTGACTGAACTGCCTTTGAAATTTCCTGCTTCATGGAAATGTCTGCTGGAAGCTATGGGCCTGTAGGCCAAAGACGGATGCCCCAATGGTACAGAGAAACTTTGGGTGACTGTCATGGCAGCGAGATGTCTCTGTCATTTCTAGAGTTTGAAAGCTGCTTATTTCTTGGTTGATTAGGTAATATTGTATCTTTCTGGAGTCTTTGATGGAGTTGAAGAATAGTTAGTTATAGTTATAGTTTTCCTTAGTTATGATAAAGATAAAATAGATGTAAATATTGTAATGCTTACTTGATAACTGTTTTGTTCTATGTAATTTAGCTAGTTAAAGTTAAAGCCTTCCTTTGTTTTTGTTTAAACAGAAAAAGGGGAAATGATGGAGTAAGGTCATTGGTTAAAAACAAAGAAACTGCTTGGCCCTCATAGGTTAGAACATAGGTCGTTGGAGTAAACAGAACAGAATGCTGGGAGGAAGAGGAAGTGAGCTCATACACCTTAGCTCTGCTCTCTGGGGCAGATGCTTGAAGCTCCACCCCAGGATCTACGTAGGCTAGAATCTTGCCGGTAAGCGCACCTTGGGGTGCTACACACATTATTAGAAATGGGCTAGTCCAGGTGCGAGAGTTAGCCGAGAAGAGGCTAGATATAATGGGCCAAGAAGTGTTTAAAAGAATACAGTTTGTGTGTTGTTATTTCGGGGGAAAGCTAGCCAGGTGACCAGGAGCTAGGGCGGCAGCAACACAGCCCACAGCTCCTACTACACATAATAAATAAATAAATATTTAAAAGAGTACTGGCTGCTCTTTCAGAGAACCCAGGTTCAATTCCCAGCACCCAAGCCTGTCTGTAACTCCAGTTCCAGGGCTTATGACTCTGTCACACAAACATATATGCAGACAAAACACCAATGAAAATGAAATAAATTGTATTTTTTTTATTCTTTTTTACTTAAAAATTCCAACTGCTCCCCTTTTCCCATTTCCCTCCCCCTCCTCCCACATATTGCCCCTCCCCCACTCCCCTCCCCCTATCCCCACTCTACATCTCCTCCCCCTAGTCCACTCCCCCTCCCTCTCAATACTGAAGAGCAGTCCAAATTCCCTGCTCTACAGGAAGACCAAGGTCCTCCCACTTCTATCTAGGTCCAGGAAGGTGAGCATCCAAACAGGCTACACTCCCACAAAGCCAGTTCATGTATTAGGATTGAAACCTAGTGCCATTGTCCTTGGCTTCTCATCAGCCTTCATTCTCCGCCTTGTACAGAGAGTCCAGTTTCAACCCATGCTTATTCAGTCCCAGTCCAGCTGTCCTTGGAGAGCTCCCAATAGATCAGTTCCACTGTCACAGTGGGTGGGTGCACGCCCCGTGGCCTTGATTTCCTTGCTCATGTTCTCCCTCCTTCTGCTCCTCATTTGGACCTTAAGAGCTCAGAAGGTTGATCCAAATTGGGTCTCTGTCTCTCTCTCGATCCATCACCAGATGAAAGTTCCTGTGCCATTCTCCTTGGTCTCTCGTCAGCTCTCATTGTCCACCACATTCAGAGAGTCTGGTTTTATCCCATGTTTTTTTTTCAGTAGCAGTCCAGCTGGCCTTGGTGAGCTCCCAATAGATCGGCCCCCCTGTCTCAGTGGTAGGGTGCACCCCTCATGGTCCTGACTTCTTTGTTCATGTTCTCTCTTCTTCTGCTCCTCATTATAACCTTGGGAGCTCAGTCCGGTGCTCCAGTGTGGGTCTCTGTCTCTCTCTCCATCCATCGCTAGATGAAGGTTCTATGGCGATATGCAAGATATTCATCAGTATGATTATAGGATAGGTTCATTTCAGGTTCCCTATCCTCAGGTGCCCCAATGAACTAACTGGGGTCATTGCCCTGGGCTTCTGGTAGCCATTCCAGGTTCAAGTCTCTTGCCACCCCTTAGGTGGCTCCCTTAACTAAGGTATGAGTTTCCCTGCTCCCCCATCCAACCTTCCTTTACCCCCAATCACCCCGATTCCCCCAGTTCCCCTCATCCTCTCCTTCACACTTTTCTCTCCCCATCTCCCCTCATCCCCATCCCACCCCACACCCCAAGATTCCCATTTTTTTGCCCATCAATCCTGTCTATTTCCCATAGCTGGGAGGATATCTATATGTATTTCCTTGGGTTTACCCTCTTGTTTAGTTTCTTTAGGATCACAAATTATAGACTCAGTGGCCCCTATCCATGGCAAGAAACCAATTATGAGTGAGTACATCCCATGATCTTCTTTTTGGGTCTGGGTTACCTCACTCAGGATCGTATTTTCTATTTCCATCCATTTGCATGCAAAATTCGAGAAGTCATTGTTTTTTACCGCAGAGTAGTACACTAATGTATATATATTCCATACGTTCTTCATCCATTCTTCTATTGAAGGGCATCTAGGTTGCTTCCAAGTTCTGGCTATTACAAATAATGCTGCTATGAACATAGTTGGACAAATGCTTTTGTCATATGATAGGGCATCTCTTGGGTATATTCCCAAGAGTGCTATTGCTGGGTCCAGGGGTAGGTTGATCCCAATTTTTCTAAGAAACCGCCACACTGATTTCCAAAGTGGTTGCACAAGTTTGCAGTCCCACCAGCAATGGATGAGGGTACCCCTTTCTCCACAACCTCTCCAGCAAAGGCTATCCTTGGTGTTTTTGATTTTAGCCATTCTGACAGGTGTAAGATGATATCTCAAAGTTGTTTTGATTTGCATTTCTCTGATTGCTAAGGAGGTTGAGCATGACCTTAAGTATCTTTTGGCCATTTTAACTTCTTCTGATGAGAATTCTTTGTTCAGTTCAGTGCCCCCTTTTTTTAATTGGGTTAATTATCCTTTTAAAGTCTAGTTTCTTGAGTTCTTTATATATTTTGGAGATCAGACCTTTGTCTGTAGCGGGGTTGGTGAAGATCTTCTCCCAGTCAGTAGGCTGCCTTTTTGTCTTAATGACAGTGTCCTTTGCTTTACAGAAGCTTCTCAGTTTCAGGAGGTCCCATTTATTCAATGTTGCCCTTAATGTCTGTGCTGCTGGGATTATACATAGGAAGCGATCTCCTGTGCCCATATGTTGTAGGGTACTTCCCATTTTCTCTTCTATCAGGTTCAGTGTGTTCAGATTGATATTGAGGTATTTGATCCCTTTGGGCTTGAGTTTTGTGCATGGTGATAGATATGGGTCTATTTTCATTCTTCTACAGGTTGACATCCAATTGTGCCAGCACCATTTGTTGAAGATGCTTTCTTTCTTCCATTGTATACTTTTAGCTCCTTAATCGAAAATTAGTTGTTCATACGTTTGTGGGTTAAAATCCGGGTCTTCTATATGATTACATTGGTCGACTGCTCTGTTTTTATGCCAGTACCACGCTGTTTTCATTACTGTAGCTCTGTAATAGAGTTTGAAGTTAGGGATGTTAATGCCTCCAGAAGTTCCTTTATTATATAAGATTGTTTTGGCTATCCTGGGTATTTTGTTTCTCCATATAAAGTTGATTATTGTCCTTTCAAGATCTGTGAAGAATTTTGATGGGATTTTAATGGGGATTGCATTGAATATATAAATTGCCCTTGGTAGAATTGCCATTTTTACTATGTTGATCCTCCCAATCCAAGAGCAAGGGAGATCCTTCCATTTTCTGATATCCTCTTCAATTTCTTTTTTCAATGCCTTGAAGTTCTTGTCAAATAGATCTTTCACTTTCTTGGTTAGAGTGCCCCAAGATATTTTATGCTGTTTGTGGCTATCGTGAAAGGTGATGATTCTCTTATTTCCCTCTCTGCTTCCATATCCTTTGTGTATAATAGGGCGACTGATTTTTTGGAGTTGATCTTGTATCCTGCCACATTACTAAAGGCGTTTATCAGCTGTAGGAGTTCTTTGGTGGAGATTTTGGGGTCGCTCATGTACACTATCATATCATCTGCAAATAATGCAAGTTTAACTTCTTCCTTTCCAATTTGAATCCGCTTTATCCCCTTATGTTGTCTTATTGCTATTGCTAAAACTTCGAGAACTATATTGAAGAGGTGTGGAGATAGTGGACAGCCTTGGCGTGTTCCTGATTTTAGTGGGATGGCTTTAAGTTTCTCTCCATTTAATTTGATATATGCTGTCGGCTTGCTGTATATAGCTTTAATTAAATTTAGGTATGACCCTTGTATCCCTAATCTCTCCAAGACTTTTATCATAAAGGGATGTTGAATTTTGTCAAATGCTTTTTCAGCGTCTAATGAAACGATCATATGGTTTTTTTATTTCAGTTTATTTATATGATGGATTACATTGATAGATTTGCGTATGTTAAACTAGCCCTGCATCTCTGGTATGAAGCCTACTTGATCATAATCGATAATTTTTCTAATGTGTTCTTGGATTCGGTTTGCCAGAGTTTTGTTGAGGATTTTTGCGTCGATGTTCATGAGTGAGATTGGCCTGTAATTCTCTTTCTTGGTTGGGTCTTTGTGTGGTTTTGGTATCAGAGTTACTGTAGCTTCATAAAAGGAATTTGGCAATGACTCTTCTGTTTCTATATAGTGAAATACCTTAAGGAGTATAGGTATTAGGTCTTCTTGGAAGTTCTGGTAGAATTCCGCCTTGAAACCATCTGGTCCTGGACTTTTTTTGGAAGGGAGGTTTTTGATAACCGCTTCTAATTCTTCACGACTAACAGGTCTATTTAGGTTGTTCACCTGGTCCTGGTTTAACTTTGGTATATGGTATTTATCTAAAAAAGTGTCCATTTCTTTTACATTTTCCAGTTTTGTGGCATACAGGCTTTTGTAGTAAGATCTAATGATTCTCTGAATTTCCTCTGTGTCTGTGGTTATGTCTCCCTTTTCATTTCTGATCTTATTAATTTGCAAATTCTCTCTCTGCCGTTTGATTAGTTTGGATAGGGGTTCATCAATCTTGTTGATTTTCTCCAGGAAGCAGCTTTTTGATTCATTGATTCTTTCAATTGTTTTCTGTGTCTCTATTTTGTTGATTTCAGCCCTCAGTTTGATTATTTCCAGTCTTCTACCCCTTCTAGGTGAGTCTGCTTCTTTTTTTCCTAGAGCTTTCAGGTGGGCTGTTAAGTCTCCAATGTGTGCTTTCTCTGTTTTCTTTAAGTGGGCAGTTAGTGCTATGAACTTTCCTCTCAGGACTGCTTTCATAGTGTCCCATAGGTTTGAGTATGTTGTTTCTTTATTTTCATTGTCTTCAAGGAAGACTTTAATTTCTTTCTTTATTTCTTCCTTAATCCTGGTATGGTTGAGTAGTTGACTATTCATTTTCCATGAGTTTGTAGGCTTCTGGGGGCAGCATTGTTGCTGAATTCTAGATTTAATCCATGGTGACCTGATAAGATACAGGTGGTTATTAATATTTTTTTATAACTGTGAATGTTTTCTTTGTTACCGAGTATGTGGTCGATTTTTGAGAAGGTTCCATGAGCTGCAGAGAAGAAGGTATATTCTTTCCTATTTGGGTGGAATATTCTATAGATGTCTGTTAAGTCCATTTGATTCATTACCTCAATTAATTCTCTTATTTCTCTGTTAGGTTTCTGTCTAATTGACCTGTCCATTGGTGAGAGAGGAGTATTAAAGTCTCCTACTATTAATGTGTGCGGTTTGATGGCTGCCTTGAGTTTTAACAATGTTTCTTTTACGTACGTGGGTGCTTTTATATTAGGGGCATAGATATTCAGGATTGAGACTTCATCCTGATGAATTGTTCCTGTTATGAGTAGAAAATGTCCCTCTCTATCTCTTCTGATTGATTTAAGTTTGAAGTCAACTTTGTTAGAATTTAGTATGGCCGCACCTACTTGTTTCCTAGGTCCATTTACTTGATAAGCCTTATCCCAGCCCTTTACTCTGAGTAGGTGTCTGTCTTTGTGGTTGAGGTGTGTTTCTTGTAAACTGCAGAAATTTGGATCCTGTTTTCGTATCCAATCTCTTAGTCTGTGCCTTTTTATAGGTGAGTTGAGTCCATTGACGTTAAGTGATATTAATGACCAGTGGTTGTTAACTCCGGTCATTTTTTTTAGTAGTAGATTTTGTGTGTTTCCCTTCTTTGAGGTGTGCTGGTAAAGGGTCTATAGATGTCTGAGTTGCTGTGGTCATTGTTGGACTCCTTGATTAGTGATTTTCCTTCTATTCCTTTCTGTAAGGCTGGATTTGTGGCTACGTATTGTTTAAATTTGTTTTCATCCTGGAAAATTTTGTTTTCCCAATTTATAGTGAACGAAAGCTTGGCTGGGTATAGTTGTCTGGGCTTGCATCCATGGTCTCTTAGTTTCTGCAGTACATCTATCCAGGACCTTCTGGCTTCCATGGTTTCCATAGAGAAGTCAGGTGTAAGTCTGATAGGTTTACCTTTATAAGTAACTTGGCCTTTTTCCTTTGCTGCTCTTAGTATTCTTTCTTTATTCTGTATGCTTTGTGTTTTGATTATTATATGGCGAGAGGATTTTTTTTTTCGATCCAGCCTATTCGGTGTTCTGTATGCTTCTTGAAACTTCATAGGTATATCTATCTTTAGGTAGGGAAAGTTTTCTTCTATAATTTTCTTAAATATATTTTCTGGACCGTTGAGCTGAGCTTCTTCTCCTTCTTCTATTCCTATTATTCTTAGGTTTGGCCTTTTTATTGTGTCCCATATTTCCTGAATGTTTTGTGATGAGAATTTGTTGGCCTTGCTGTTTTCTTTGATCAGCGTGTTTATTTTCTCTATGGTATCTTCAGAATCTGAGATTCTTTCTTCTATCTCTTGTATTCTGTTGGTTATGCTTGCTTCTGTAGTCTCTATTCATTTACCTATATTTTCCCTGTCCAGCTGGCCTTCTGTTTGTGTTTTCTTCTTTGCCTCCATTTCAGTTTTTAAGTCTTTAACTGTTTCCACTATTTGTTTGATTGTTTTTCCTTGGTTTCCTAGGGTATCATTCACTGCTTTACTCAATTCTTCAAACTTTCTGTTATACTTCTCATCCATTTCTATAAGGGCATTTTTTACATGCTGTTTATGGGCGTCAATCACTTTCATAAAGTCAATTTTATCTACTTCTTCATGATTAAGTTGTTCATGTCGTCCTGTTGTGAGGTCGCTGAGTTCTGGTGGTTTCATATAGTTTTTCAGATTGCTGGGTGAATTCTTGCATTGGCGCCTGCCCATCTCTTTCTCCGAATGCTCCCCTATGGGTCTTCTTTTACCGGATCAGGTCTCCTTGCCTACTGATGTACTTTCCCAGTGATGGCACCCTGCAGTGATAGCTCTCCTGGTGCTCCAGTGATGTCTCTCCTGGTACCAATATCAGATCTCCGTGCCCAAAGACGGCTCTCCTGGTACCCAGATTAGCTCTCCCACTGATTGCTCTCCTGGTGCCAAGATCAGATCTCCGTGCAGGTTGGGTAGTTCGTAAACAAAGACCTTACCTTGCTTGGTGCAGGCAGGCCAGTGAACCAAAGGAAGTCTCGCCTGCCTACTTGCCCTGAGGATTTGCCACCAGCGCCAGACAGACTGGGCTGGGTGGTGTTAAGTGCCCAAAGAGGAAAGGGGGCAGAAGGAAGAAGGGTTCTGGATGCAAACTGGGTGGGACAAGAAGATTAAGCAGTATGCAGGGTGTAGAGGCCCTGCAGAGAGCCCAGGGAGTATAGGGTGGGGGTGAGGAACTTCAGAGTTCCCTGTCCAGGGCTGCTTCCACTGCCACCAGTCAGGTCACAAACTCACCCCGCTGCTGTCTCTCCTGGTGCCTAGATCAGATCTCCATGCAGGTTGGGTAGTTTGTAAACAAAGGCCTTACCTTGCTTGGTGCAGGCAGGCTGGTGAAACAAAGGAAGTCTCGCCTGCCTACTTGCCCTGAGGATTTGCCACCAGTGCCAGACAGACTGAGCTGGATGGTGTTATGTGCCCAAAGAGGAAAGGGGGCAGAAGGAAGAAGGGTTCTGGATGCAAACTGGGTGGGACAAGAAGAGAGAGGCAGTATGCAGGGTGTATAGCCCCTGCAGGGAGCCCAGGGAGTATAGGGTGGGGGATGAGGAACTTCAGAGTTCCCTGTCCAGGGCTGCTTCTGCCGCCGTCGGTCAGGTCACAAACTCACCCTGCTGCTGTCTCTCCTGGTGCCTAGATCTGATCTCCATGCAGGTTGGGTAGATTGTAAACAAAGGTCTTACCTTGCTTGGTGCAGGCAGGCTGGAGAAACAAAGGAAGTCTCGCCTGCCTACTGCCCTGAGGATTTGCCCCCAGCGCCAGACAGACAGAGCTGGATGGTGTTATGTGCCCAAAGAGGAAAGGGGGCAGAAGGAAGAAGGGTTCTGGGTGCAAGCTGGGTGGGACAAGAAGAGAGAGGCAGTATGCAGGGTGTAGAGCCCCTGCAGGGAGCCCAGGGAGTATAGGGTGGGGTATGAGGAACTTCAGAGTTCCCTGTCCAGGGCTGCTTCCGCCGCCGCTGGTCAGGTCACAAACTCACCCCGCTGTTGTCTCTCCTGGTGCCTAGATCAGATCTCCCTGTAGGTTGGGTAGTTTGTAAACAAAGGCCTTACTTTTCTTGGTGCAGGCAGGCTGGAGAAACAAAGGAAGTCTCGCCTGCCTACTTGCCCTGAGGATGTGCCCCCAGCGCCAGACAGACTGAGCTGGATGGTGTTATGTGCCCAAAGATTAAAGGGGGCAGAAGGAAGAAGGGTTCTGGGTGCAAGCTGGGTGGGACAAGAAGAGAGAGGCAGTATGCAGGGTGTATAGCCCCTGCAGGGAGCCCAGGGAGTATAGGGTGGGGGATGAGGAACTTCAGAGTTCCCTGTCCAGGGCTGCTTCCTCCGCCGTCGGTCAGGTCACAAACTCACCCTGCTGCTGTCTCTCCTGGTGCCTAAATCAGATCTCCATGCAGGTTGGGTAGATTGTAAACAAAGGTCTTACCTTGCTTGGTGCAGGCAGGATGGAGAAACAAAGGAAGTCTCGCCTGCCTACTTGCCCTGAGGATTTGCCCCCAGCACCAAACAGACAGAGCTGGATGGTGTTATGTGCCCAAAGAGGAAAGGGGGCAGAAGGAAGAAGGGTTCTGGGTGCAAGCTGGGTGGGACAAGAAGAGAGAGGCAGTATGCAGGGTGTAGAGCCCCTGCAGGGAGCCCAGGGAGTATAGGGTGGGGGATGAGGAACTTCAGAGTTCCCTGTCCAGGGCTGCTTCCGCCGCCGCTGGTCAGGTCACAAACTCACCCCGCTGTTGTCTCTCCTGGTGCCTAGATCAGATCTCCCTGTAGGTTGGGTAGTTTGTAAACAAAGGCCTTACTTTTCTTGGTGCAGGCAGGCTGGAGAAACAAAGGAAGTCTCGCCTGCCTACTTGCCCTGAGGATGTGCCCCCAGCGCCAGACAGACTGAGCTGGATGGTGTTATGTGCCCAAAGATTAAAGGGGGCAGAAGAAAGAAGGGTTCTGGGTGCAAGCTGGGTGGGACAAGAAGAGAGAGGCAGTATGCAGGGTGTAGAGCACCTGCAGGGAGCCCAGGGAGTATAGGGTGGGGTATGAGGAACTTCAGAGTTCCCTGTCCAGGGCTGCTTCCACCACCGCCAGTCAGGTCACCAATGAAAATGAAATAAATTGTAAAAAATTTAATCCAAATCCTCTAATAATATAGTCAGGAAAAACAACTAAAACATATAGGGTCATGTGATAGTTCCTGAACTTTCTTTTATGTTGCTACTTAACAATGTTCCCATAAAGTAAAAGGCTTCGTAATTCATGCACAAGCACAGAACCAGAAGAAAAAGAGTTCAGTAATAATAATGAGAAAATCTGGGAAGAATGCATAACATGTTTAAATTATAACATATACATTACTAAAGCCAAGAGGCAAGAAAATTAAACACCAAAATCCAGTTGCTACAAATACATTACTAGTGCTAGACACGTGGCTCAATTAATGGGATGTTCACCTAATAGGCAGCAAGCCATAGGTACAATCCCGAGCATGGCATAAGACTAAGCACAGTGGTCCTAGACGGTAATCCCGGCACTTAGGAAGTGTGCGTTTGATGAAGTTGAGAAGTTCAAGGGTTTTCTCAACTATCCGGGAAGTATGATCACAGCCTGGGATACAGGAAACTACATCTACCATGTAAAAAATTAAAATGTTTTACACCGAGGATTAACATATTAATCACAGTAAACTAAATTTATGGTACTACCTAAGTTATTTATTGTACAAAACAACAGCAACTGCAAACCACAAGCAACTCAAGACAACACTGATGCTGCTATGATAAGGAATCCTGCCTAAACTTTGGTCCTAAATACTCAATTCAGCAGCCAGATTTCCTAACAGACGAGAACAGAACATTTCCCGTCACTGAAAGCCAAACAGTAATAGCCACACATTTAGGAGAGGATTAGTGAGGGTCCCTGGGCTTTTATAAAGGACTATGAAATGAAAATCACTGGCCTTCCACAACACAAGAAAACAGAGAATGAGAGGAGCATGATTATGATACAAAGAGGACAGGGGAGCAATTGTGTGAAAGAACTGGCAAAAAAAAAATGCGGGGCGGAGAGCTAAAAGGCCACTGGGGGTTCAACTCAGTGGTAAAGCATTGTTGCTTTATCTAGTTCAAACTTTAGCACCGGAAAAGAAAAAAAAAAGGAAAAGGAGATCGAGGTACAGATGACTAAGGACAGTTATTTCCAGGAGATAGGACACTGAGAAAACTTGCTTGAAACTAACAATGGAGCCTGGAGAAGAAAGCTGTGCAAGTAAAGCTAAAAGCAAAGGTCCCGGGCCTTCGGTCACTCTTTCCTGGGACAAGTCTCCCCATGAAATGATTAGTGATGCCTTCTGGAGGGAGGAATGCGGACCCAATGCTGTGCAAGGACTGGTAAAGCAATTTTCCATTCAGACTGAAGGGAGACCTGAAAGCGCCACAGGAAAGGACCAGGAGGAACTGGTTCTAGGACACCAGGAAACTGCGGGGATTCAAAATTGGTCTTGGTGGACAATTTTCAACAGGAAGTATAGCATATGGTAATCCCCAACTAAGGCAGAACCAAAGTAGTGAAGAATCTGTGGGCTGGGCACAGTTGAGTGGAAAAGAGCTTGCCTGGCACACTGGGTTCTATTCCCAGTGCCACAAAAAAAGGAAGAGGAGGAGGAGGAGAAGTAGGAGGAGGAGGAGGACAAGGACAAGGAGGACTAGGAAGACTAGGAGGAGGACAAGGACTAGGACCAGGGAGGCAGAGTCTGGGATGGGAACTAGAAACCCAGTTTCCCTCCCCCGTGACCTTGGACAAGTCACTTCACTTCCCCACGACCTCTGCTACTGGACAACGGTAACTGTGTCCCAGCGGTAGGACTGCTCAATGGCTTCCATAGTGGTATTAGCACAGCAATTCGCACAATGCCTTCTGCTCTGTGTAACAAGTGCAAGGTAATTAACCAGGTCCATTCTGATGGGTCCACAGGCAATGCTGGTGGAAGATCTCAGAGAAGGAGGTAGGGCAGGGAGAAGGAGCAGGTCCAGGAGCTGGCAAGGTCCCGGGGCTGCAGTTGGGTGAGGTTGTCCTCACGAACAGAGCTCTCAGGTGAAAGAAGGTGGGAGAACTCTCCCCCAGGAATGACATCACCAGGATGCTCTCATCCCTGCATGCAGAGATGGCGCCCACACCTGACTGAAGAGCTACTGCCCGAAAGTAGCTGTGGCCCAACAGAGCCAAGCCTCACCCTCTCTCCAGACAGGCTCCCAGCAGAGCCTAGACCAGGATGCAGGACACCACGGGCTCTCCCCTCTGCCAGCTACTGCACTCTGCCTGCTCCCGCTGGCCCTGGCCCCGCCCCGGTACCTGAGCATGGGCCAGATACAGGCCATGTCTGTGCTCTAGATCTCCCTCAGGATCTGCTCGTGCTCCGCGGCGGTCTCCAGCCTCTCCTCCGCCATCTTTGCCTGTTCCATCGCATGGCAAGGACGCATGGCCCTCGCTCACCAGGGACCCCCAGCTCCCTGAGCCTAGGTTCCACAGCTGCTGGCCCACCACCCTGCAGAGCGACCCCGCCCTCGGAGGACACGCCCCCAGTCGTCACTCTGAGTGCGAGAATCCTGCACTGCTGCATGGGATTGGTAGTTCGCTCAGTGAAGCCAAGCTGGGTTCTATCCTTTCAATCATTGGATCTGTGCCAATTGCTGCAACTTTGATATAGGCATAGCACTTTACGACACCTGTATACAGTGATATTAAATCAGATAGTGATATTAACTCTTCACAGTTTTTTTAATGTGTATGGGTATTTTGCCCTACAAGTTTGCTTGGTACCCAAGGAAGCTAGAAAAGGGTGTCAGATCACCTGGAATTGGAGCTACAAATGATTGTGAGGCGCCCTGTGGTGCAGAGAATGGAACTCCAATCGTCTGGAAGGGTTATAAATGCTCTTATCAACTGATGCTTCTCCACAGCCCCTAAATATGAGGCCCAAGTCGCCCTGGAACTCAAGATCCTCCTGCCTCCACCTCTTTTTATTCCTTTGAAATTATAATATAATTACAAGTTTTCTCCCTTCCCTTCCCTCCCTTCAAAGCCTCCCATATACTCCTCCCCAGTCTCCTTCAGAAAATGATCTCTCTTTTCACTGCTATCACATGCATATAATATATATATATATATGTATATGTATATATATATTTATTTATTTATTCCTAAATATAACGTGTTCAGTTTGCAAAATGTAACATGTATTATGTTTGAGGGGATGACAGTTTCTGCCTCGACCTCTTTTTTTATCTATTTATTTTACATCCTTACCTTCTCCCCATAGTCCTCTCTCTCATTCCACCCCTCATTCCACCCCTGAATCCCCTCCTCTTCAGTCTCCATCCAGGAAAGAGCAGGTCTCCTAGCATTATCAATAAAACATGACATATCAAGTTGCAGTACGACTGAGCACCTCCCCTGTATTAAGGGTGGGCAGGGCGACCCAGTATGAGAAGTAGGATCCCAGAAGCCAGTATAAGAGTCGGAGACAGACCCTGTTCCCGCTATTAGGAGTCACACAACTGTAGAATATGCAGAGTGCCAATGTAGGTCCCATGCAGGCTCCCTGGTTGTCGGTTCAGTCTCTGCGAACCCTTATGAACCCAAATTAGTTGACTGGGTGAGCATTCCCATGGTTTCCTTGATCACGCTGGCTCCTACACATCTTTCTCCTCCTCCTCTGCAGGATTTCCAGACTCCATCTAATGTTTGGCTGTGGGTCTCTGCATCTGCCTCCATAAGTTGTTGATAACACCTCTCTGATGACAATTGGGCCAAGCACTAATCTGGTCACTTGAGACAGCCAGTTCAGGCTACTTATCCACTGTTGCTAGGAGTCTACGATGGGATCCTCCACATAGACTCCTGGGAGAGTCATCAGCGCCAACCCCAAAATGCCACCCCTAGCCAACCCCTTCAGCACTCTCCCTCCTCTTACCTCCCCCAACCTGATTGCTCAAGTTCCCATCTTCACCTGCTCTCAGTGCACTCAAGAAATCTCTTCTGTTTCCCCTTCCCAGGGAGATTCATGTGCCCCCGTAGCCCCTCCACCCGCCATGAGCTCTCTTGTTAACTAGTCTCTATGGGTCTGTGGGTTCTAGTATAGTTAGCCTTTATTTACAGCTAATATTCACTATGTGTGAGTACATGCCATGTGTGTCTTTATCAGCCTGGGTTACCTCACTCCCGATGATTTTTTTTCTAGTTTCATCTACTTGCTTTCAAATTTCCTTGTATCCTTGTTTTTAACAGCTGAGTAATAATCCCAGTGTCTAAATGAACCACATTTTCCTTATCCATTCCTCAGTAGAGGGACATGAAGATTGTTTCCAGGTTTTCAATATTACAGATAAAACTGCCATGAACATAATTAAACAAGTGTCCTTGTGGTATGATTAGCATCCTCTGGGTATATGCCCAAAGCAGTACAGCTGAGGCTTGTGGTAGGTTGATCCCCAGTTTTCTGAGGAATCACCACACTGACTTCCAAAGTGGCTAGAAAAGTTTTCACTCCCACCAGCAATGGAGGAGTGTTCCCTTGTTCCACGTCCTCTTCAGATTGCCCCTTGTGTTTTTATTCTCAGCCATTCTGACAGGTATAAGATTGAATCTCAGAGTTAGTTTGATTTGCATTTCTCTGATGACTAAGAATGTTAAACATCTCAAGTGTTTTTCAGTCATTTGAGATTCTTCTGTTGAGAATTTTCTGCTTATATCTGCACCCCATTTATTTACTTGGACTATTTGTTTGGTTGATACCTAGTTTCTTGAGTTCTCTATATATTTTGGACATCAGGCCTCTGGCGGATGTTGGTTTGGTGAAGATCTTGTCCCATTCTATACACTGACATTTTGACCTATTGATGGTGTCCTTTGCCTTAGAGAAACTTCAGTTTCATGTGGACCCATTTATTAATTGTGTGTTGTATATTGTGCTGTTGTTATTCTGTTCTGGGACTTGCCGCATGTACCATGCAATAGAAATTATTTCCAATTTTCTATCAGGTTCAGTATACTTATTTCATATTGAGGTCTTTGATCATTTGGACTTGAGTTTTGTGCAGGGTGATAAATATGGATCTCTTTGCATTCTTCTACATGCTGACATCCAGTTCAAGATGCTTTATTTTTCCAATGTATAATTTTTGCTTCTTTGTTGGAAATCAGATGTCCATAGGTATATGACCTTTTTTTATTGAAAAAAAATTTTCCGCCTCCTCCCCGCCTCCCATTTCCCTGCTCCTTCCACCCCTCTACCTCTCCCCCCACCACTCGTCTCCTCCCTCTCCTGTCCCAGGAGCAGTCAGGGTTCCCTGCCCTGTGGAAAGTCCAAGGTCCTCCCCCCTCCATCCAGATCTAGGAAGTTGAACATCCAAACTCTCTAGGCTCCCACAAACCCAGAACATGAAGTAGGATCAAAACCCCATGCCATTGTCCTTGGGCTCTTGTCAGCTCTCATTGTCTGCCATGTTCAGAGAGTCCGGTTTTATCCCATGCTTTTTCAGTCACAGTCCAGCTGGCCTGGGTGAGCTCCCAATAGATCGGCCCAATTGTCTTAGTGGGTGGGTGCACCCCTCGTGGTCCTGACTTCGTTGTACATGTTCTTCCACCTTCTGCTCCTCATTAGGACCTTGGGAGCACAGTCTGGTGCTCCAGTGTGGGTCTCTGTCTCTATCTCCATCCATCGCTAGAAGAATGTTCTATGGTGAGATGCAAGATATTCATCAGTATGGCTATAGGATAGGTTTATTTCAGGTTCCCTATCCTCAGGTGCCCAACGAACTACCTGGGGACATTGCCCTGGTCATCTGGTAGCCACCCCAATTTCAAGTCTCTTGCCAACCCTTATGTGGTTCCCTTAACTAAGATATGAGTTTCCCTGCTCCCCTATCCAAACTTCCGATATCCCCAATCATCCCGTTTCCCCAAGTTACCCTCATCCTCTCCTTCACACTTTTCTCTCCCCATCTCCCCTTAACCCCATACGACACTACCCCCAAGATTCCAAATTTTTGCCCGGCAATCTTGTCTATTTCCCATAGCCAGGAGGATAACTATATGTTTTTCCTTGGGTTTGCCCTCTTGTTTAGCTTCTTTAGGACCACAAATTATAGACTCAGTGGCCCCTTATCCATGGTTAGAAACCAATTATGAGTGAGTACATCCCATGATCTTCGTTTTGGGTCTGGGTTACCTCACTCAGGATAGTATTTTCTATTTCCATCCGTTTGCATGCCAAATTCGAGAAGTCATTGTTTTTTACTGCAGAGTAGTACTCTAATGTTTATATATACCACACATTCTTCATCCATTCTTCCATTGAAGGACATCTAGGATGCTTCCAGGTTCTGGCTATTACAAATAATGCTGCTATGAACATAGTTGAACAAATGCTTTTGTCATATGATAAGGGATCTCTTGGGTATATTCCCAAGAGTAGTTTTGCTGGGTCCAGGGGTAGGTTGATCCCAATTTTTCTGAGAAACCGCCACACTGATTTCCAAAGTGGTTGCACAAGTTTGCATTCCCACCAGCAATGGAAGAGGGTACCCCTTTCTCCAGAACTTCTCCAGCAAAGGCTATCCTTGGTGTTTTTGATTTTAGCCATTCTGAACGGTGTAAGATGATATCTCAAAGTTGTTTTGATTTGCATTTCTCTGATAGCTAAGGAGGTTGAGCATGACTTTAAGTACCTTTTGGCCATTTGAAATTCTTCTCTTGAGAATTCTCTTTTCAGTTCAGTGCCCCATTTTTTAATTGGGTTAATTATCATTTTAACATCTAGTTTCTTGAGTTCTTTATAAATTTTGGAGATCAGACCTTGTCTGTTGCGGGGTTGGTGAAGATCTTCTCCCAGTCAGTAGGCTGCCTTTTTGTCATAGTGACAGTGGTCTTTGCTTTACAGAAGCTTCTCAGTTTCAGGATGTCCCATTTATTCAATGTTGCCCTTAATGTCTGTGCTGCTGGGCTTATACATAGGAAGCGATCTCCTGTGCCCATATGTTGTAGGTTACTTCCCATTTTCTCTTCTATCAGGTTGAGTGCGTTTAGAATTATATTGAGGTCTTTGATCCATTTGGACTTGAGTTTTGTGTATGGTGATAGATATGGGTCTATTTTCATTCTTCTAAAGGTTGACATCCAGTTGAGCCAGCACCATTTGTTTAAGATGCTTTCTTTCTTTCATTGTACAGTTTTAGCTCCTTTATCGAAAATGAGGTGTCCATAGGTTTGTGCGTTAAAATCTGGGTCTTTTATACGATTCCATTTGTCGACTTCTTTGTTTTTATGCCAGTACCATGCTGTTTTCATTACTGTAGCACTGTAATTGAGTTTGAAATCAGGGATAGTAATGCCTCCAGAATTTCGTTTATTGTATAAGATTGTTTTTCTATCCTGGGTTTTTGTTTCTCCATATAAAGTTGATTATTGTCCTCTCAATCTGTGAAGAATTTTGATGGGACCTTGATGGGGATTGCATTGAATCTATAGATTGCCTTTGGTAGAATTGCCAGTTTTACTATGTTGATCCTCCCAATCCAAGAGCAAGGGAGATCCTTCCATTTTTTAGTATCGTCTTCAATTTCTTTTTTCAAAGACTTAAAGTTCTTGTCAAATAGATCTTTCACTTCCTTGGTTAGAGTTACCCCAAGATATTTTATGCTGTTTGTGGCTATCGTGAAAGGTGATGATTCTCTGATTTCCATCTCTGCTTCCATATCCTTTGTGTATAAGAGTGTGACTGATTTTTTGGAGTTGATCTTGTATCCTGACACATTACTAAAGGTATTTATCAGCTGTAGAAGTTCATTGGTGGAGTTTTTGGGGTCGCTTAAGTACACTATTATATCATCTGCAAATAATGCAAGTTTAACTTCTTCCTTTCCAATTCGAATCCCCTTTTACCCCTTATGTTGTCTTATTTCTATGGATAAGACTTCATGAACTATATTGAAGAGGTATGGAGAGAGTGGACAGCCTTGGCGTGTTCCTGATTTTAGTGGGATGGCTTTAAGTTGCTCTCCATTTAATTTGATGTTAGCTGTCAGCTTGCTGTAAATAGCTTTAATTATATTTAGGTATGACCATTGTATCCCTAATCTCTCCAACACTTTTATCATAAAGGGGTGTTGAATTTTGTCAAATGCTTTTTCAGCATCTAATTAAACTATCATGTTTTTTTTCTTTCAGTTTATTTATATGATGGATTACATTGATAGATTTGTGTATGTTAAACCAGCCCTGCATCTCTGGTATGAAACCTACTTGATCATAATGGATAATTTTTCTAATGTGTTCTTGGATTCAATTTGCCAGTATTTTGTTGAAGATTTTTGAGTTGATGTTCATGAGTGAGATTGGCCTGTAATTCTCTTTCTTGGTTGAGTCTTTGTGTGATTTTGCTATCAGAGTTACTGTAGCTTCATAGAAGGAAATTGGCAATGACTCTTCTGTTACTATATTGTGAAATACATTTAGGAGTATAGTTATTTGGTCTTCTTGGAAGTTCTGGTAGAATTCCGCATTGAAACCATCTGGTCCTGGACTTTTTTTTATCTAAAAAAGTGTCAATTTCTTTAACATTTTCCAGTTTTGTGGCATACAGGCTTTTGTAGTAAGATCTAATGATTCTCTGAATTTCCTCTGTGTCTGTGGTTATGTCCCCCTTTTCATTTCTGATTTTCTTAATTTCCAAATTCTGTCTCTGCCATTTAACTAGTTTGGATATCGGTTTATTAATCTTGTTGATTTTCTCCAAGAACCAGCTTTTGGTTTCATTGGTACTCTCAATTGTTTCTGTGTCTTTATTTTGTTGTTTTCAGCCCTTAGTTTGATTATTTCCAGTCTTCTACTACTTCTAGGTTAGTCTGCTTCTTTTTCTTCTAGAACTTTCTTGTGGGCTGTTAAGTCTCCAATATGTGCTTTCTCTGTTTTCTTTAAGTGGGCACTTAATGCAATGAACTTTCCTCTCAGGACTGCTTTCATAGTGTCCAATAGGTTTGAGTATGTTGTTTCTTTATTTTCATTGAATTCAAGGAAGACTTTAATTTCTTTCTTTATTTCTTCTTTAATCCAGGTATGGTTCAGTAGTTGACTGTTCAGTTTCCATGAGTTTGTAGGCTTTCTGGGGGTAGCATTGTTGTTGAATTCTAGCTTTAATCCATGGTGATCTGAAAGATACAGGTGGTTACAGATATTTTTTTGTAACTGTGGATGTTTGCTTTGTTACCGAGTATGTGGTCAATTTTCGAGAAGCTTCCTTGAGCTGCAGAGAAGAAGGTATATTCTTTCCTATTTTGGGTGGAATTTTCTATAGATGTCTGTAAAGTCCATTTGATTCATTACCTCCATTAATTCTCTTATTTCTCTTTTAGGTTTCTGTCTAATTGACCTGTCCATTGGTGAGATAGGAGTGTTAAGGTCTCCTACTATTAATGTGTGCGGTTTGATTGCTGCCTTGAGTTTTAGCAATGTTTCTTTTATGTACATGGGTGCTTTTATATTAGGGGTATAGTTATTCAGGATTGAGACTTCATCCTGATGAATTGTTTCTGTTAGGAGTAGAAAATGTCCCTCTAAATCACTTCTGATTGATTTAAGTTTGAAGTCAACTTTGTTAGAAATTAGTATGGCCACACCTGCTTGTTTCTAAGGTCCATTTACTTCATAAGCCTTATCCCAACCCTTTACACTGAGTAGTTGTCTGTCTTTGTGGTTGAGGTGTGTTTCTTGTAAACAACAGAATGTTGGTTCCTGTTTTCATGTCCAATCTCTTAGTCTGTGCCTTTTTATAGGAGAGTTGAGTCCATTGACATTAAGTGATATTAATGACCAGTGGTTGTTAACTCCGGTCATTTTTTAAGTTGTAAATTTTGTGTGTTCCCCTTCTTTGTGTTGCGCTGGTGAAGGGTCTCTAGTTGTCTGAGATATTGTGGTCATTGTTGGACTCCTTGTTTAGGTTTTTTCGCTTCCTCCATGCCTCCCATTTCCCTCCCCCTCTTCCCGTCCCCCTCCCCCTCCCACCACTTCTCTTCCTCTCCCTCACCAGTCCCAAGAGCAGTCAGGGTTCCCTGCCCTGTGGAAATTCCAAGGTCCTCCCCACTCCATCCAGGTCTAGGAAGGTGAACATCCAAACTGTCTAGGCTCCTACAAAGCCAAAGCATGAAGTGGGATCACAACCCTGTGTCACTGTCCTTGGCCTCAGGCATCAACTCTCATTGTCTGCCATGTTCAGAGAGTCCGGTTTTATCCCATGCTTTTTCAGTCACAGTCCAGCTGGCCTTGGTGAGCTCCCAATAGATCGGCCCCACTGTCTCAGTGGGTGGGTGCACCCCTCGTGGCCCTGACTTCCTTGCTCATGTTCTCAGTCCTTCTGCTCCTCATTAGGACCTTGGGAGCTCTTTCCGGCGCTCCAGTGTGTGTCTCTGTCTCTCTCTCCATCCATTGCTAGATGAAGGTTCTATGGTGATATGGAAGATATTCACCACTATGGCTATAGGATCGGTTCATTTCAGGTTCCCTATCCTCAGGTGCCCAAGGAACTAACTGGGGACATTGCCCTGGGCACCTGGTTGCCACTCTAAGCTCAAGTCTCTTGCCAACCCTTAAGTGGTTCCCTTAACTAAGGTATGAGTTCCCTGCTCCCCTATCCAAACTTCCTATATCCCCAATCATCCCGTTTCCTCAAGTTCCCCTCATCCTCTCCTTCACACTTTTCTCTCCCCATCTGCCCTCACCACCATCCCACTCCACCCCCAAGATTCCAAATTTTTTCCCGGCAATCCTGTCTCTTTCCCATAGCCAGGAGGATAACTATCTGTTTTTCCTTGGGTTTACCCTCTTGTTAGCTTCTTTAGGATCACAAATTATAGACTCAGTGTCCCCTATCCATGGCTAGAAACCAATGATGAGTGAGTACATCCCATGATCTTCTTTTTGGGTCTGGGTTACCTCACTCTGGATAGTATTTTCTATTTCCATCCATTTGCATGCAAAATATGAGAATTAATTGTTTTTTACCGCTGAGTAGTACTTTAATGTATATATATTCCACACTTTCTTCATCCATTCTTCCATTGAAGGACATCTAGGATGCTTCCAGGTTCTGGCTATTACAAATAATGCTGCTATGAACATAGTTGAACAAATGCTTTTGTCATATGATAGAGCAACATTTGGGTATATTGCCAAGAATGGTATTGCTGGGTCCTGGGTAAGTTAATCCTAATTTTTCTGAGAAACCGCCACACTGATTTCCAAAGTGGTTGCACAAGTTTGCAGTCCCACCAGAAATGGATGAGGGTACCCCTTTCTCCACAAGCTCTCCAGCAAAGGCTATCCTTGGTGTTTTTGATTTTAGCCATTCTGACAGGTGTAAGATGATATCTCAAAGTTGTTTTGATTTGCATTTCTCTGATCGCTAAGGAGGTTGAGCATGACCTTAAGTATCTTTTGTCCATTTGAACTTCTTCTGTTGAGAATTCTCTTTTCAGTTCAGTGCCCCATTTTTTAATTGAGTTAATTATCATTTTAACTTCTAGTTTCTTGAGTTCTTTAAATATTTTGGAGATCAGACCTTTTTCTGTTGCAGGGTTGGTGAAGATCTTCTCCCAGTCAGTAGGCTGCCTTTTTGTCTTAATGACAGTGTCCTTTGCTTTACAGAAGCTTCTCAGTTTCAGGAGGTCCCATTTATTCAGTGTAACCTCAATGTCTGTGCTGCTGGGGTTATACATCTTGGGGATATTTCTATAATTAGTTTAAGAATTTTATTTGTCTTTTGAGTCACACTAGGTAGGGCTGCTTACTTTTCATAACTTGTATTATTTGGAGATATTTCCATAATTTGATTGGGAATATTATTTGTTCTTTTTGAGTCACACTACGTGGGACTGTTATTTATGATATTTTAAGTATTTATCTCTTTTAACTATTATTAGCAAACAGTACATTATTAGTACTTGGCTTTCATTTTTCATTACTGATATTACCAAGAGGTGTTTAATAGACCTTTTTTCCTACATGATGCAGTGTAGATCCAGGCTGTGTGCTGACATAAGCATTTTGTTTACAGCTAATCACTTTGCAAGGGGAGGTCATCAGGTTTTGTTTGTTTTAAAAAGTGGTTTTTTAGCTTTACTTATTTTCCATTTGTAGGGCTACTTCTCTGATTTGACTCAAAAGTTTTTACTTCAGTATACCTGTGCTATAGCCACAACTTGTTATTTCTGTTTTCTGTAAGTTTATACCACACAGCATCACTTGAAAGGGATGTCAGTTGGTTAAGTGAGTTAAGGAGTGGTGGCATGCCTAAGACCCTAAGAAATAGAGGTGAGGCGGCCAGATCTTGATTTGCACTCTAACCAGACTCATGATTATCATAAATATCACCATAGAACCTTCATCCTGCTACTAATGGCAACAGAGGCAGAGATCCACATTGGAGCACTGGACTGAGCTCCCAAAGTCCAGTTGAAGAGTTTAAAATTGTTTTCTTCTACTTCTTTTGGGTTAGGATTATCAAGTCTTCCTGTTGTGTGACCACTGGGTTCTGGTGTTACCATGTTCCTTTTTAGGTTGTTGGAGGGATTCCTACTTTGGCGCCTACCCATCTACTCCTTCAAATGAGGCCTGCAGTGTTTTTGTGTCTTGGTCCAGTCCTTGAAGTGGCTGTCTGAGTGTTTGGGAGTTTTTCTTGATATGCTTTACTGTCACTGTCTGTCTCAGAAGTTTCTGAGGTCTCTATACGCCTGCTCTCTCAGTCTTCTTTCCTGTTGTGTTCTCTTGGTGCTCTCTTAATCCCCTCAGTGTTGTAGCAAGCTCTTGGTCCCCTCAGTATTATAGCAAGCTTTCAGCTCTTAGGCAGGGTGTGGCTAGTACCTTGGGGGGTGTCCCATGGGTG
The DNA here is from genome assembly GCF_950005125.1 of Chionomys nivalis. Lineage (NCBI taxonomy): Eukaryota > Metazoa > Chordata > Mammalia > Rodentia > Cricetidae > Chionomys > Chionomys nivalis. The sequence goes on along the minus strand of NW_026646937.1, from coordinate 808,277 downwards.
GGATTGGGTTTGAGGGGATCCTAGCCACAGGAAACTCCCTGCTGGCTGGCTAGAAAAGCCGAGGGAGTTGGGGAGGGGCCTGGAGCTTTGTCCCACTGGGGAGGCGCTAGAGAGTGGGGCTTCCTGCCATGTGACTGTTCACTCACCTCTTAAGTCCCCTCAGTATTGGAGCAAGCTGTGTTTTAAAGTCCAACCCAAGTTGCAGGAGGATAGCCTTTATTATTTTTTAAAAAGATTATTTTAAAAAAAGATTTATTTTATTTGTATGTGTGTCTTGAGTATGTACCAGGTGTGTGCTGGTGTCTTTTGGCATGGTGAGAAGAGTTCAGATATCCTGGAACTGGAGTTACATGTCCATGAACTTAATCCTGGGGCTACTGTGATCCAAACCGAGGTCTCCTAGAAGAGCAGCAAGTACTCAGTGGAAAATTATCTTCTCAGCCCCACCTTGAGTACATTGTTTTACAAAAAGTTAAACTGTAATCTTTACTATGTTGGTAATAAATTAAAGAACTAGAAGTTTTTTACATTTATTTCCACACATGGGGTGGGGGAGAGAAAGAGAGAGAGACAGAGAGACAGAGAGAGAGAGAAAGAGAGAGAGAGAGAGAGAGAGAGAGAGAGAGAGAGAGAGAGAGCACGATACCAAGCTAACTTATAAAAGAAAGCATTTTACAGTTTCAGAGGGTTAGTGCATCACTGTGACTCTGGAGTCTCCAACATCTTGGATCTTTAGTACAAATCCAAGCATCATGTTCTCAGCTTTATATATGGCCTCTATGGGCCTGCATGCCACATGCCATCAGGGCTGTAACATTTTTTCTGAACTAATGAGGAAGATTTCACAACCTCTTAACTCCAGTATTTTGGATTCTAAAGTCAGGCAAGTATTGTTGTACATTTTGGATGGAATATGGCTCTCTCATTGGATTCCATTTGTATAAACTTTGAACTCTTGGTGTTTTCCTTCGTTGAATAAGCTTTACTTTGTTTTTGGAGTAGATTCTCTAGGGATTTTCTTTTTACATGTTTCATGGTTATCTAGGTGGGATCTTTACCTTCATTCCATTTCTCTGTACCTCTTTCAGCACAAACCTAGGTGTAGGCATTTTATTTCCTGTTCTTCCTTTTTCTCCTCAGATTGTGCATTTGTATTTCTCTTTGCTCGGTTTGCACTTTTCTTTCTTTCTTTCTTTCTTGCTAACTTCCTTCTTTATTTTGTGGGACAGTGTTTTTTGTAGCTTTGGAGCCAGTAGTTGGGGTTTTAGCTCAGTGGTAGAACCCTTGCTTAGCACTTTTTTTATTATAGAGCTGCATTAAGAATGATTACTAATAACCATGAGTCAATACTGTCTTGAATGAAATCTCTGCCAATAATATTTTTTCAAAACTCTTCAATTTAGCCTCAAGCAAGTTCTTAGGACAAGGGCCAAAAGCAGCCACATTATTGTCTAAAACATTACAAGAATTGTCTTTATTCCAGTTTCTTTATAATTTTTTTTTTTATAAATAATGCCATTCAAAATTTGCACTTCCTCCGCTCCTCCCATTTCCCTCCTATACCCCCACTCACTCTACCCCCTCTCCCCCAATCCTAAGACGGCAGGGTACCCTGCCCTTTGGTTAGGCCCTCCTCCCCTCCATCCAGGCCTAGGAATGTGTGCATTCAAACAGACTAGCATCCCCAAAAGCCAGTATATGCAGTAGAGACAAATCTGGGTGCCATTATCATTGGCTTCTCAGTCAGCCCCCATGCCTCCAGCTGGATTTAGCTCAGGCACACTCTCTCAGTGGGTGGACCAACCCGCCTGGTCCTGATGTCCTTACTCATCTTCTTTTTCCTTCTGCTCTTCAACTGGATCTTAGGAGCTCAGTCTAATGCTCTGATGTGGGTCTCTGTCTCTATCTCCATGCATTGCTGGACGAAGGTTCTATGGTGATATTCAAGATAATCATCAGTGTGAGTATGGGACAAGGCCAGTTCAGGCACCCTCTCATCTACTGCCCAAGGACCTAGCTGGAGATATCCCCGTGGATACCTGAGAATCCTTCTAGAGCCAAGTTTCTTGCCAACCCTAAAATGGCTCCCTTAATTAAGATATCGTCTTACCTGCTCCTATAGCAACCCTTCCTCCATTGCAACCATCCCACTCTCCCAAGCTCTTCCTAATTCTTACCTTCTCCCTTCTCTCTCCTGCCTCCCCTTCCTCCAACCCCATCACCACCTTCCCAACTTTTACCCAGTGCTCTTGTCTGGTTCCAGTTTCCAGGAGGATCTATATGTTTTTCTTTGGATTCACTTTATTGTAGTTTCTAATAATGTTTCACCCTGAAACTTCTTGAACTGGGCCTCTATAGTCCACATTGCTCTCAGTACTATTGTCTTCAAAGCTCTTATAGCATTTTTAACCCCACTTAAAACATTCAACCACTTCCCTCATGCAAAGTTCCTAAGTCAACATTCCTCTAACAAGCAGTTTGACCAGTAATGACACAGAAATACCATGTAACAACATTATCATAGTTACTTTTCTATTGTAAAGAGGCACCATGATGAAGGCAGCTTATTAAAGAAAACATTTAATTGGGGGCTTGCTCATTGTCAGAGAGTGAGTCCATAACCATCACGTCATGGGGCATGGCAGCACACAGGCATGACACTGGAGAGTAGCTGGGAGTTTTAACCTGATTTACAAGTTGGTAGCAGAGGTGGTGGAGGGAGGGGCTGGACCTGTCTTAGGCTTCTGAAATCTCAAAGTCCATCTGCTGTGAAACACCTGTCCAACGAGGTCACATCTAATCTTTCTCAAAATGGTTCCACCAACTAGGGATCAAGCATTTAAATATAGGAGCTTTTATGGGACCATTCTCTTTCAAACCAACACATTGATCAAAATACAATTTTAGGACCCAAATTGCTCAATATTATATGATTAAGAAACAGCAAAGCAGATTCAGAGACTACTAGAGAAAAGAAATATAATATAAGCATTATAAGCAACTTCTAAAACTTTACAGAGATATCTTGCTGCCTGGACAGTAACCCAAAGTTCTTCTGTAACATTGGGAAATCCTTCTTCAGCCTACAGGCCCATAGTATCTGGCAGACTTTTCCATGAAGCAGTGAATTTTTAAGGCTGTTTGACCTCTATTGGCAGTTTGTCAGTCACTTTCTTCTGTGTCCTGCAGAATGTCTGGAACATTTCATTAAGCAGGAACCCTGAAGGACTCAGGAGACATTTTTATGGTGTTGGTTTTCTTCTACTTTATGCAAGTTACAGGGATCAAACTCAGGTTGCCAGGCCTTGGTGGCAAAAACCTTTGCCTTTTGAGCCCTCTTATATTTTCATTTATCTTTTTTCTCACACTGGAATTAGAGAATAGACTTCCTCCCTTATCCTGAAGAACCATAGAAAAGGCCTTTTTCTTTTAGTGGGGCATGAGAATGTTTGCAGTTGGAGTATGGAAGGATGTTTTGCACACATTTTCTCTGTCTCTGTCTCTTCAGAAAACTGCCCTTGTTGAGGGACCAGGTGTATGCCAAGTTTGCCTATTTAGTATTGGGAGTGATAAGCCAGAGAAAATGAGGGGGTTGTCTGAGTTTCCTACCGGACTCAGGGATTGAGATCCAGTATGGTGTTTTCCAGCAGAAGTTTCTTTTCAATTCTATTTTGTTTCTAATTGCCATTTCATAAGAGTTCTCTTCAGGTACTTAATGCTCTTTGGGCTTCCCCTCCGGAGAAGTACTTTATATGTTTATTATTTGTTTATCTTAAAGTTTTTCTGAGGTCTATATTTGAACTTAATATGCAGCCCAGGCTGGCATGGGACTCAGGAGCCTTTCCCCTCAGTCCCTCAAGTGCTAGGATTACAAGCATTTGCCACCAGTGTCCAGTGCTGAGCAATACTCTAGCCTGAGATGTATTTGAACAACATCAACTTTGATCCACTGGGAAGTGTACTTTGTGGTATACATTTTCCCTCTTGGTAATTGTCTCCTTCTTGTTCATGGGTGATCTCTTGAGGCTGAGTGAAACTGGTGTGGTTGAAGACTGAGTCAGAGGAGCTGAGGGGGGATGCCCAGGAGAACTCTTCATCCAAACTGTAAATACCCATTGGGCAGAGTGACAGGGGGAGGACTGGTGTATTGTAGAGGTGAGCTGCGGGCCTCTTCCCACAGCCGGGCTCATGGCTGCCTGGCTAGCTCATGCCCCAAAGTAACAACACACACACTGTATTCTTTTAAACACTGCTTGGTCCATTAGCTCTAGCTGTTACTGGCTAAATCTTATATCCTGCAATGAGTCAGATTCCCATGAGCTCTGTCACTGTGATCTCACATAGATAACTCATTCAGTGTTCACGTCCAGGACATTGAGTTTTAATTTTTGTCCTAATCTGATAAAGAAAAAAAGATGAGGAGAATAGATGAGCCTGATGTAAGGCTTCAAAATGGGTCATTTGAAAAGGTAACACTGCCTGCCTCCACGTGTGCTGCCAACCTTTATTAGCAAATCCATCCTTTCATAGATTAGCTATACGCAACCCAAGTGTGCAGCACACTGCTAACCACAGGTATGAACCTAACTGACTTTGATTTCTGAAACAATTGCTGTCCCATCAAGGTCTCATAACAACACAGAAAAGTATGTAAGAATGCCCCATCACCACCTTAGAGGAATTTGAGGACCCCAAAGAAGCAGCAAGTTATCTTTATTGGAAATATAAATGTTTCTGCAGGGACAAAATGATGTACATTAAAAAAGAGATTGGTGTACTCACTACGATTGTATGTGATATGATGCACACAGGATATTGGTTCTGAATACTTGGTAATCAGGAGGTTTTTGAGGTTGTGGAGAACCAGAACCTTGCTGGAGGAATTGGTGTCTAAAGGATCAGCCTCGATGTATCAGGACATTTTTTCATTGGTCCCCAATGTTTACTGATTTCATTACAGAGAACAAGAAGCCCACAAATCTTGCTGCCATGTCTTCTGCAACATGAACTGTGAAAACCCCCTCCACACCCTGGTTGTTTTCATCACATAAGAAGGTGTAAGTCACAAGCAATCTCCCACACCAGTTTAGAATTATGATTCATTAAATGGTTATTTTTTTAAGGGGCAAAACTTACAGATTGCCATGCCAGACAACATCCCTTTGCAGGATCAGGAAGGGAGCCTAGTAGCTGGATGAAAAGGTGGATGAATGAGAGCAAGCTGAAGGCACTTGCTCCTTATTGAAAGAGAGAGAGACCACACCCCAATGGCCTTTATCTCAGTTGCTATAGCCTGAAGGAGCAGAAGGAGCTCCTGCAACACACTTATTTGGACATAGCAGCATATTTTACCAGTATGTGACAAAAACCTTTTTTAGTTTATTGTTTACAGTCTTTCATGATAAATGGCAGAGACAGGATATGCTTCATGCATTTGTGTGACCAATGATTACGCTTTAAGAAAAAACCCACAAACACTCCCAACAAAATCATCAGCATTCAAAAACATGTCCATGATTTCTTTGCTTTGCCTTTGATGGAGTGGTAACTCATGCTGCTAGTTAATCTGTGCAAGCAATGTGAATTTCCCTGTAAATATATATAGAGAATAGACAGTTTATCTTAAAATGTCAGGAGGTCACACTGCTATGGAGTGGGTTAATCATCACCATGTGATAGTGACATATTTAAGATCTCTCCTTCCTTGGTTAGAGTTACCCCAAGTTAGTTTATGCTTTTTGTGGCTATCGTGAAAGGTGATGATTCTCTTATTTCCCTCTCTGCTTCCATATCCTTTGTGTATAAGAGGGCGACTGATTTTTTTGAGTTGATCTTGTATCCTGCCACATTACTAAAGGTGTTTATCAGCTGTAGGAGTTCTTTGGTGGAGTTTTTGGGGTCGCTCATGTACACTATCATATCATCTGCAAATAATGCAAGTTTAACTTCTTCCTTTCCAATTTGAATCCCCTTTATCCCCTTATGTTGTCTTATTGCTATTGCTAAAACTTTGAGAACTATATTGAAGAGGTATGGAGAGAGTGGACAGCCTTGGCGTGTTCCTGATTTTAGTGGGATGGCTTTAAGTTTCTCTCCATTTAATTTGATATATGCTGTCGGCTTGCTGTATATAGCTTTAATTAAATTTAGGTATGACCCTTGTATCCCTAATCTCTCCAAGACTTTTATCATAAAGGGATGTTGAATTTTGTCAAATGCTTTTTCAGCATCTAATGAAATGATCATATGTTTTTTTCTTTCAGTTTATTTATATGATGGATTACATTGATAGACTTGCGTATGTTAAACCAGCCCTCCATCTCTGGTATGAAGCCTACTTGATCATAATGGATAATTTTTCTAATGTGTTCTTGGATTCGGTTTGCCAGAATTTTGTTGAGGATTTTTGCATCGATGTTCATGAGTGAGATTGGCCTGTAGTTCTCTTTCTTATTTGTGTCTTTGTGTGGTTTTGGTATCAGAGTTACTGTAGCTTCATAAAAGGAATTTGGCAATGACTCTTCTGTTTCTATATTGTGAAATACCTTAAGGAGTATAGGTATTAGGTCTTCTTGGAAGTTCTGTTAGAATTCCGCATTGAAACCATCTGGTCCTGGACTTTTTTTGGAAGGGAGGTTTTTGATAACTGCTTCTAATTCTTCACGACTAACAGGTCTATTTAGGTTGTTCACCTGGTCCTGGTTTAACTTTGGTATATGGTATTTATCTAAAAAAGTGTCCATTTCTTTTACATTTTCCAGTTTTGTGGCATACAGGCTTTTGTAGTAAGATCTAATGATTCTCTGAATTTCCTCTGTGTCTGTGGTTATGTCTCCCTTTTCATTTCTGATCTTATTAATTTGCAAATTCTCTCTCTGCCGTTTGATTAGTTTGGATAGGGGTTTATCAATCTTGTTGATTTTCTCCAGGAACCAGCTTTTTGATTTATTGATTCTTTCAATTGTTTTCTGTGTTTCTATTTTGTTGATTTCAGCCCTCAGTTTGATTATTTCCAGTCTTCTACCCCTTCTAGGTGAGTCTGCCTCTTTTTTTTCTAGAGCTTTCAGGTGGGCTGTTAAGTTTCCAATGTGTGCTTTCTCTGTTTTCTTTAAGTGGGCAACCCCCTCCACACCCTGGTTGTTTTCATCACATAAGAAGGTATAAGTCAGAAGCAGTCTAACACACCAGTTTAGAATTATGATTCATAAAATGGTTATTTCTTTTAAGGGGCTCCTGCAACACATCTATTTGGAAATAGCAGCAAAATTTACCAGTATGTGACAAAAACCTATTTTAGTTTATTGTTTTCAGTCTTTCCGGAGACAGGATCTGATCTCTAGAGTGGTTCCCAGAAAGCCTTGGGGTGACCCCAACGAGGACTTGGGCAGGTGAGCTGTGGGTGCCTGCACTGTGCCATGTCCCTAGGCACTACGGGTGTATTGTCCCATAATCAGACTGATGACTATCTTGAATATCACCATAGAACTGTTGTACAGAAAAGGATGGAAATAAAGACAGGGACCCACATCAGAAAACTAGACAGAGCTTCCAAGTTCCAGTTGAAGAGCTGAAGGGGAGAGAATAAGAGCAAAGAACTTAGGAATACATGGGCTTGGTCCACCCACTGAGACACTGTGTCTGAGCTAATGGGAGGTCAACAAAACCAGCTGTGCTGGGACTGACATAGCATGGGATCAAAGTGGAAGCATTATATATAGATGCATACCTTCCTCAATCTGGATGGAGGGGGGGCATGGGATTCCCACAGGTCAAGGTACCCTGCCCTGTATTAGGTCTGGATTTGAGTGGAGAGGATGGGTGGTTGCGTGAGTAGTTAGGGGGAGGAGGAAAGGAAGTGGAAATTTGAAATTTATTATTTATGAAGGAAGAAAAAAATCAATAGAAGATAACCAATGGAGAGATGGGATCTAAGAAAAAAAACTTTCATGTGAGGTGTTGACTCAGACACCAAAAACTTTTTCAGAAAAATAAGATACAGGGACTGAGTTGCTTGGGCAAGAGTGTGACTTGAGTAATTGGGAAGATGAGTGGGGGCTTATTTTGCGTCCCCTGGTGGCTGTATACATCTTTTGAGGAGCTGAATGCTGGATGTTTCTGTGGGTAAATAGGGAAGTAACAAGCTTGTGAGGGGATTTCTGACATAAGTAGAGCCTTGGTGATGTCACAAAGCCTTGGTTTGTGGTAGCAACTCTGTTCCACTCAAAGCACTAGTCTTCCATGAAGGTGGGTTTATTATCCTCACAGTGCCTGAGGAGGACAGTTCAGCTCCTGGTCTCCACAACTGTTCAACAGGCTTTTTGCACCTGAACATTTACGGAAGATGGAAACTGGAGAGGAAGGACATTTTCTTTTGGTAAATATGTTTCCAAAGCAACTAAGACCTCTGTAGTACAAAAACGTTTTCCTTCAAATGTCCTGCGGGTCCACCATTTACATTGTTACCAGCTCCTATGTTTGATAGCTGTGGGGATGGTGAATGCCAGCTATTCTTCCCACTTTATCCTTCCTAACAATATCAAATTCATCAATCCACTAAAATGGCAAAGCTCCTCTTTGTCCATAAGTGTATTAATAATACTAATTATTTCTCAATGGCTGCTGTTGCTCAGAATAATGAGTCTTTCAGGTTGAAGTGGGTCTCACAGTACTCACTTCCACAATGAAGACACAGAATGGCTTTATGTAATATACCTGGGTCTGGATCAGGAGACCCAATACAGAGAGCCAGTGGACTGGAGTGCCATGACCTTGGGCAGTCTGTCTTGGAATGAGCCCCCTACCTATTAGCTTGATGTCGAAGGAGACGTGTGGATATCCTTCGAAGTCTTTGTTATCTGTTCAGATTTTTCTTACTCATTTCAGGGATAGGCATACCTTCTCCTCTCATTGACTTAGTCAGTCAGAAAGTAGGTTTCTCAGCAGAGGTCATTTGCCATTGGGCAGCAGGAATAAGTCTCTGAGATTGATATACTGATCTCTAGAGGAAAATTTGCTAATTGTCCTATTCATTTCTTTTTTTTTTTTTTTTTTTTTTTTTTTTTTTTTTTTTTTTTTGGTTTTTCGAGACAGGGTTTCTCTGTGGTTTTGGAGCCTATCCTGGAACTAGCTCTTGTAGACCAGGCTGGTCTCGAACTCACAGAGATCCGCCTGCCTCTGCCTCCCAAGTGCTGGGATTAAAGGCGTGCGCCACCACCGCCCGGCTGTCCTATTCATTTCTTAAGAGAAAATTACAGTTAGGTATGCAAACCTGTTGATTAATATCTTTGTCTCCTGCACCAAAGTTCTTCCAGAAAAGAGCCTTGACCTGACAGCCTCCCCTTCTTATCCTTGCAGGCACTCATGGTTGAGGCCACGACTTTGTTTCTGAATTAAACAGAAGGAAAGTTCTTTCAACCTAGAGAGTGGGCAGCTATGAAGCCCAAGCACAGAAAGATAGACAAAAAACAGCAGACCAGGAGGTCAGTGGCATATCTCAGTAAGTCTACAGCCATGATGAAGATGCCTCTTAGTATGAGATGCATGCCTCCTCTCCAGAAGAGTAATGGGTCATCTCTCCAGAAGAAAACACTGAGTAGGCCTTTTGAGGCCCTGGAGAATATTGTCGGCCGCACAATTTCTCAGGGCTGGAAGGAAGCCAATGAACCAGTCACCCAGTGGAAAGCCATCATTCTAGATCAACTGCCAACAAATCCCTCTCTCTATTTGTTGAAGTATGATGGGATAGATTGTGTCTATGGATTGGAGCTTCACAGTGATGAAAGGATTTTAAACCTTAAGTTCCTGCCTAACAACGTACCATTTCCTCAGGAGACAGACACTCATCTCTCAAACACCAGAGTTGGCAGAGCAGTGAAACATACATTTGAGGGCACAAATGGCTCTAAGGATGACTGGAAGGGGATGGTCCTAGAGGAGGTGCCAATCATGAAGACTTGGTTCTATATTACCTACAAGAAAGTTCTGGTCTTGTACATTTAACACCTCCTGGTTGACTACCTGAAGTCAACCTCCACATCATGCCAGGCTTTATGGAGGAGTGGACTGGGGTGGTCCAAGCTGAGGTGCAGACCATGAAGACCTGTTTCTACATTACCTACGAGAAAGATCCAGTTGTGTACCTTTACCACCATCTAGATGACTACATTGAAAGCAACCTCCACATTATGCCAGGATGTCCTCCCATAGGGGTGAATTTGGAATTAGGCAGGGATTCCTTGGCAGGCAGAAGCATACAGCACAACGAAAGAGATGGAACCCAAAAGATAGGTAAAATTATTTACCAAGTTCCCACCAAACCTTCCGTGCATTTCATCAAGTTTTATAATGACTTCCATATCTATGTCTATTATTTAATGAAGATGTGTTAAAGTGAAATTCACAAATTTTGGGGGTCAGACTTAAAACTATGTTTGGGGAACTCTTTTTTTCAGAAATACCTCAGGTCTTCTATTAATCCTGGTATCTTTCCCAATGGAATTTTTTTTTGCTCTAAAAATAAAAATTTGTGAAGATGTTAAAATACTAATTAACCCAATTAAAAATTGGGTTACTGAACTGAACAGAGAATTCTCAACAGAAGAAGTTCAATTGGACAAAAGACACTTAAAGTCAGGCTCAACTTCTTTAACAATAAAGGGAAATGCAAATCAAGACAACTTTGAGATATCATCTTACACCTGTCAGAATGGCAAAAATAAAAAACACCAATGATAGCCTTTGCTGGAAAATTGTGGAGAAAGGGGTATACTCATCCATTTCTGTTGGGAATTCAACATGTGCAACTATTTTGCAAAGTAGTGCTTTGGTTTCTGAGGAAATTTTGGATCATCATATCCTTTGCTCCAGCAATACCACTCTTGAGAATATACCCAAGAGATGCCCTATCATAAAACAAAAGTATATGCTCAACTATGTTCATGGAAGCATTGTTTGTTATAGCCAGCACCTGGAAACAACCTAGATGCCTACCAATGGAAGAATGAATGAAGAAAGTATGGAATATATACATTTTAGAGCACTACTTAGGAGTAAAAATAAAACAATGACTATTTGAATTTTGCATGCAAATGGATGGAAATATAAAACACTATCCTGAGTGAGTTAAGCCAGACCCAAAAAGAGGAACATGGGATGTACTCACTCATATTTGGTTTCTAGTCATAATTAAAGGACATTTATCCTATAATTCATGATCCTAGAGAAGCTAAATAAGCAGGTGAACCTAAAGAAAAACATATAGGCATCATCCTGAATATTAGCCTTCATTAGGCGATGAAATAAGACAGAGACAGAACCCACATTGGAGCACTGGACTGAAATTTCAAGGTCCAAATCAGGAGCAAAAGAGAAACGAGCACGAGCAAGGAACTCAGGACTGCGAGGGGTGTACCCACACCCTGATGTAATGGGGATGGTCTGTCAAAATCTCAGCAACTCCAGCTGGCATGGTTCTGTAAAAGCATGGGATAAAACAGGACTCCCTGAAAATAGTGGACAATGAGGACTACTGAGAACTCAAGAACAATGGCAAAGGGTTTTTGATCGTACTTCACGTACTGGCTTTGTGGGAGTCTAGGCCATTTGGATGCTCACCTTACTAGACCTGGATGGAGGTTGGTGAACCTTGGACTTCCCAAAGGGCAGGGAACCCTGATTGATCTTAGTGCTGAGGAGAGATGTGGACTTTTTGGGGGGTAGGTGAGGGAAATGGGAGGCGGTGAGGGGAGGAGGCAGAAATCTTTAAAAATAAATAAATTTTAAAAATTGCTTTGGCTATCCTGGGTTTTTCGTTTTTCCATATAAATTTGATTACTTTCCTCTCAAGTTATATGAAGAATTTTGATGTGATTTTAATGGGGATTGCACTGAATCTATAGATTTCTTTTGGGAGAATTGCCATTTTTACTATGTTGATCCCCCCAAACCAAGAGCAAGGGAGATCCTTCCATTTTCTGATATCCTCTTGAATTTCCTTCTTAAAAGTCTTAGAGATGTTTTCAAATACAACTTTGACTTCCTTGGTCAGAGTTACCCAAAGATATTTTATGCTATTTGTGGCTATCATGAAGGGTGATGCTTCTGTGAATTCCATCTCTGCATACTTATCGTAGTGTATAGGAGGGCAAGTGATTTTTTTTGAGTTAATCTTGTATCCTGCCACATCATTAAAGGTCTTTATCAGTTGTTGAAGTCTTTGGTACAGTTTTGGGGTCACTTATGTATACTATCATATCATCAGCAAATAATGAAAGTTTAACTTCTTCCTTTCAAATTTGAATCCACTTGATCTCCTTATGTTGTCTTATTGCTATTGCTAGAACTTCATGCACTATATTGAAGAGGTAAGGAGAGAGTGGAGTCACTGTCACAAGCCTTTGCTGGGGCTACATTAACTGAGATTAGGGCACTCTTTTGAATATAGTGATCAGAGCTCTAAGGCTCAAGTCCCAGCCTGAGTCCTACCTCTTTGTTGGTCTACATGGTTTTCACATCAGAAGGATGTGGAGTTTATGAGGCAAGTCCCAAGAGGTTTGAAATACTGCAGGAATTGATATGCATGAAGCATCTGGGTGCACAATAAATGCTACACCTTATCTCATGTAAAGTTGGTGCCTAGGATGTTGTGGTGATGGCTGCTTGGTATAGTGTAAGCATCAAAGGTCTGATCCCCCAGAAACCCACTTGGTGTTCTGGCTAAAGAGTCTGGCCTCACTGTCCATGGATATATTTGTTTAACAAGTTCTGCTTGAATGACTGAGGTTAGAGAATTACTGAGCTTGATTCCCAACATTGATCACTGTGCTACTTAATTCATGTTCACACATACATGCATGTGAACCCACACACATGAAGAAACATGCATACACACATATACGCTGTAAGTAAACCACACACAAAATGAACAAAAGGCAAAGAGTGCCTAAGTCTCTGTTTGATCCCACAGTACCCCAGGAAATGGTAATTCGGGTCTTTTATAAACCTCTTACAAAGGACTTCAAAGAATGTCTGTCTTCCCAGGCCATGACATTATGTTTCAGTACCTTTAGCATTCCTCATCAGACCACACTGGGATCTGTCCATAGAACACTTGCACAGGACACTCATGTTGATAGGTGACCCAGATAAACTGAGAAGATAGTTAGTATGATCCCCATCTCATCACACAGCCTTCATCTAAGGGAAAAGTGCTCTCCAGCTCAATAAGCCAGCATTCTTTCACACCTTCCTGACATCAAACACAGACTTACAGTCATATTTCCTTCCATGAACTTTCAGGAGCAAAGCATGGAGAAAAACAGCAGATCTAAGAAAACCCCTGGCCATGCCTCATTCCCTCAGGACCTTTCTGCTCTCTTTGGATATGCCAAAACCTTATTCATCCCTTTAACACTTACTGAGAGCCCTGAATTTGTAAGGTACCATTGAAACTTCTGGGACTGGGAGGTGAAATTGAGACATATCTATGGTCCTCAGGGAACTCATCTTATATTCCAAAGAGATGTCAGATGGAAAAGTTTGTCCTAGATACTGTGAAATTTTTAGAGTCAGAAGAAATTTCAGCTGTAGCTGATATGAAAGCCCCTGCCTAATTGAGGGTGCTGGAAGAAAGTAGACATTGGAGATGGCCGGAAACCCAGTTCCCTAAGAATTTCCTTGAGTCCTGTGCTAACCCCACAGTATCCTGCAGGAATTTTTTGTAAGCTGGTGCCTCAAGAGTTGTAAAACTCCAATGAGGTATGCTTAGCTAACACAGACACACCGTTATAGATACCACCTACATTCTGGAGTGTTCTTTATCTGCAAGAGAAGCAAGTGAATTAAGGGAGAGCAGCAACATTCTTATGTCTCTTTGGGTTTTTACTCTTAGATGATATTGAAGTTTTTGCCTTCAACAAAATCTTAAAGAACATACTGTCCACCAAGTCAGCCACAGGGGGAGAAAATTCATCACTGGGTGAATTATACCCAGGGGCCTCTGATACCAGTTGTCAACTAGGCACTTTTTGGGTCTGGCACAAACTTCTGACCCTTCCCTCTTATGTAGGACAGATGAAGGAAGAGATATGCTTACTCCAAGACCAGACAAAACTCTCTGTATTTAAGAATAGTCAGTTAAGCTCATCAGAGAGACACTACCAAGGAAAAGCACTTCATTTATTTCCATTTTAATGTCCCTGATACATTCTAAAGTTTCAGCAAGACAGGTCTAAAGTGAAGAGTCAAATACCTGTCTCTCTTCTATACCAAAGAGCCTACATTTACACTTGACTCTACCTCGACTGTTGACTCCAATATAGACCCAAGCTGTGTGTGTTGTTTAATTTATAACTTAAAATTTCGGGAGTCCCTGCAGCACAAGTGTAGTGGATGCCACTTGCTAACTTGCTTGCAGCCTCAAACTCAGCTAGGTTTCATACACAGTACATGACCACTTCCAAGGGAATGATGCTACCCACAGTGGACTGGGCTTGATTAACACGTGACTAACAGTCATGCTTACAGACCCACCTGATGAGGCAATTCCTCAACTGAGACTCTTATCTGCTTCTAAGTTGGGTCAGGTTGGCAGTTAAAGCCTAATGTGATAGGGATGATGCATAATTTTGATAAATCAATATATTGGTAAGACACCTATAATATAAAAAAGCCTATCCGATTTTCATTAAAATATTTACCTTTCATGGACATCCATTACTGCTCTGAAAATTTGTTAAGACACGTCTGGCAGAGGTTGACCCTCTTGTGTCATATATATCCTTGTCACATATAACCTCTCCCTAGATACACTCCTACTTGGGACTGAATCTTACATGTGTGTGACTTAGTTGAACTTGGCAGCTTGTTTCAATTCATACCAATATAGCTGATATCTCCACCTATAATCAAATTACACTTAGGTCAAATAAAAAGAATTTGATATCATGGAATGCCCAGGGAGCACATGTCTAGGAGACAATAATGTATCTGTGGAAGTCATGGGTACCAGCAACCAGATCTGCCCAGGTCTCTGTAAAGAGAAGGAGAGCAACAGGTGTTCAAATCATAAAATGGTTGGGAAGGAAGTGCAGGTGCACAGCTCCTGGGAGAATCCAGAGGAATGTAGGATTGAACTGACTCACTCCAAGATTGCCCAGCTATATGCAGAAGTAGTGCCAGGATTCTTATTTCTTAATTAGAAATGTCAAAGATGAAAAGGAACAAATGCTCAGATTGATATTGGAATTGTAATGAAGTTTACAGAACAAAAGATTGAGAATACAGCAGTGTGTCTGCCTGACCAATATATCATAGATCTCCAACACAAAATGAAACAATAAACATCCAAATTACCAGCAAAAAGAAGGACAAAATTCAGGAACAGCAACAGCCAAACTGCCTGACAAATTGTTCTTACCTGTATGGCTCCTGGCAATGTGGGGCAGAAAGGAAATTTGTGCCCAAAGATAGACAAAGAGTGGGGCTTTTTTATATTGAATATTTTTTGTGTGAAGCATTGTACATTGCAAGAGGAAAAGAAATGGCTTTAAATCTCTGATTTTTAAAATACTCTCTTCATGTTCTTTCAAGTCAAATTGAAAGAGGCAGGTGGTGGATTTGGGTTTCTGTGATGTGAAACAATAATGAGAACAATAGTTGCTCATTCCAGAATTCATCCGTTTTCTCTAAAATAGCCCTCTCCCTGTCTCTTACACCTGGCCTGTTCCCATTGCTTGAGGGCTGATTTCAACTCATGTGTCTCCCTGAGGAGCCCTCTCAGAACACACTAGCCTTCCATTTAATCTACTCTGGAAGCCCAACACTTAGGGTGACTTTGATCACACAGCCTACTGTGGTTGCCCACACTGACACAATAAAGCTGTTACTGTGGGTCTTGCTCTCATTTCCCATGGAGCTTCAATGACCAGCTCCTCTAACAGCTCATCAAGCTAGAGAACACTTTCTCCTTTTCTGTGGCCTCTTCTCTCCCCCAAACCAGCTTCTTCAAAGCAGGATTATTGACTGTGGTTAGACTTTAAAATATTATATTTTAATAAAATATTAAATAGACTTTAAAATATTAAGATTGATTAGACTTTCAAGGTTGCATTATTATGATCCGACCTGATACCTATTGGTTATGCATGTAATTATGACAGCCTAACGTTACAGGAGCCATTTTCAAGTTGTGCATGCATTTATATTTATCTCCCCCTGAGTATAACAAGCTGCCCATCATGGGTGATAATAGTTTTAACTGGTTAGTTCTGGAATCTATTGGCATAGAACATGTTGTGGTTTGAGTGAGAAATGTCCCCCATAAGCTCCCATATTTGAACATTTTTCCCAAACAGGTGGTGCTCTTTGAAGTGGTTGCCGACCTTTAGGAGGCAGAGAATTGCTGGAGGAAGTGGACACTGAAGATAGGCTCTAAGAATCTATAGACTCACCCGACTTCCTGATCTCTCTCTGCTTCTTAATTGTTAATGCAATGTGGCCAGCGAGCCTCAGACTCCTGTTGCTCTGCCATTTCAATAGCTATTGAAACAATCCCTCTGAAATGCTGGGCAAAATAAAACTTTCTCTCACTTAAGTTGTTTTTGTGTTGATGCTTTTTGCTTGCTTGTTTATTTGCCACAATGTTTTGCATAGCAGATGGAATGAAACCATTACATTTTGTAAGTACATACATGAGATTAAAACAAAAACAACCCTCAGAAGGACAGATGCCCAAGGATGAAAGAATATTTAACATATTGAAATAGCATTTCATTTCCTTTCTCTCAAGATCATTAAAGATTCTATTTAAGAAAGGAAAAACCAATCACACAGGGTCACCTAAAATGTAGTGACTCCTGCCAAGTAACACAGTCTTAATCCTGAGAATTTGTAAATACACAGTACAGCAGGAAACCACACCATAAAAGTGATATATCCAAGTTTTAGGCCCCACTGAGAGGGATCATAATTTAAAAATATTACTTTGCAAATAGAAGCTTAAGATTCACAAAAATGTGTCATCTCAGGATAAGATGGTCTTTAAATTCAATGGAAAACCTCTGTATCAAAAGAGACACAGGAAAACAGTGGTGTGCTCACAAAACAGTGGAGACAGTAAGAGAACTGATACATACTGAGGAATATCAAAAGTCAACTTTCCTAGCACATCTTGATGAAGTAGGGTCCCCACCAACACATTTATTCCAGATCCTGAGAATAAACATCAACCCCTTTCAAGTATTTGTTTTATTAGAAAATTTTATACCAGTTCTTGGAATTAATACATTGGACAAAGGGTTGGTTTGGGAAGTCCTGCTGTCTATGTTTGCTTTTATTGGTTAATGAATAATGTTTCAGACAGTAGCTTAGCAGAATAGACCTAGGTGGTAAAAGTAAACTATGATAGGAGAAACAGCGTAGGGTCATTGAGAAGCCACATAGACACCACCATGGAAAAACACCTTCTCTGGAGTTGCCAAAAATTTGTTGGTAAGACATGAACTACTGGTGATACAGTTAAATGCAAATGGGTTTGTTTAGAATAAGGGAGGAAACTAGAAATATGTTTAAGCTATTGGCCAAACAGTGTTGTGAATAATATAGGTTTTATGTGATTATTTCAAGTCAAGGTGGTCGGAAAACTAACTAATGTGTGGCCTCCACCAACAAAAGGGTATTGCAGATTCATTGACTATCCTGAGATGGCTTGTCTGGGTAAAACCTATGTTGTATGAATAAATTGGCTACACACCAGAGATATGGAACTAACAATAGACAAAGTCTAACTAGGCGAACCAAAGAATAATTTTCAGATTACTTACAGGAAAATTGGTGAGCAAGCACTTACAGTAGAAATGACTCAATAGCAGTTGGTTCAACAAAGCCCACCCCAGCATGGTTAATAGTTCAGTAAGGCTGAGAACCTGAAATTCACTGTGCAGCCTTGAGGCAGATCAGTGATCTGAAGAGTGTTTTTTTTAAATCTTTAGCTCAGTTGATCTGAGCCTCATCTAAGCATCTCTATTTGTCTGTGATGATTGCTTGTTTATATATTTACTGCCAATATACTGTTTGGAGGACGTTGCTTTGTGAATATGCTCAGGTTATCAAACTCTCTATAGCTAATTTGAGTTGTTTGCTTCCTATCTAAGTAGCTTTCCTGCAGTATAGAATCTATCAACCAAAACTACATATTGGCATTAAAGAACTTTATATGTGGAGATGGAAGGGTCAGAGTCAGATAAGAAAGTAAAATTATGGGTTCACACAGGAGAGATAAAAGAAAAGGAGAAGGAGTATGAGAGTACTACCCTGTAGGATTTCAAAATGGAAGAGGAGACCTGAGCTAAGAAGGAAACAGCCACAGCGTTTTCCATAGTCACTACTCCTGTCTAGGCCACAAAATCTCCAAGCAGCTAGCCCAAGCATTGGAAGTTTCTACTCTGAGAGGGCCAGCTAGAGTGTGGCACAGATGACCTTTTTCCCCGGAGTTATCCTCACCATTGGCAGAAGGAGGCATATCTCCCTAGAGTCTCAACAAAAAGTCTCACTGATGTAACAAACGGCTTATGAAAGACCCTTGGGGAAGATTCAAAACTAACATAATTGGGAAAAAATGCATCTTCCAGGATGTTATGATGTCAGTCTACACTGTCACATCTGCCTTTCTTCTGATCATATGAACAGGATGCTTGCTGCTTGGGGAAGCATGTCATCTGGCGTTGTAATACCAGGGCAACAAAATGTCCTCTTTGCTCGTCTTCTCCCCCAGAGGAGTCTCTATCTCAGGTACAGTGCATTGAACCACTTGCAGGAATAATAAAAACAGATAGAGCATCCAGCTTGAGATATGACATACATGGCCACAATCACATTGGCAGCAACAAGAAACAGATGAAGAATTCTGAGCATCAATGGAAGCTGAGGACGTACCACCAAAGCTAAGAAATGTAACACCATGGGGAGTTGCAGAGTTCCAGAGAATATATTCAGTTACATTCTGGAAGAAGCTAAGACTGCAAAAGATGGCTTTCCTAATCAGAAAGTAGAAAAACTGAGACTATGCGAAATATAGGCAGTGATGAGACAAAGGTGGTAACTGAAAATGAAGAACCCCATGTCCCAATTCCAGGAAGATAATGAAAGCTTTTTTAAAGGTTAATGAGCCACAAATCCTGGCAGTCAAAGCTCAGGAGATGGAATGCCATTTCAATCCCATGTAATGAATCTCTGCCTTAAGCATCTAAAATGATGTATCTCTGCCTTGAGCATCTGGAGCAATATTTCTTTGCCTTAAGCATCTATAACAATGCATCTCTGCCTTGAGCATCTGCTGTCATGCCCCTCTAAAATGAGCAGAAATTAACATCTGCTTTGAAATGCAATATACTACTGGGATAGACCAACCATAGCATGCTACTCTGGATGTACACTTTTATATATTTACACCCTAAATTTGATATCAAGACCTGAGCCCAAACAGACTTCACAGATTGCCGTTTCCCCATGCTGTGATAATTCAGTAGCCCTCTGGACACATCCACCAGGAGTCTTGAGGGGAGGAAGCAAATGCATTCATGTTTTAATGTCTCTCATCTCAATCTCCCCAACATTTTTTTAAGGTCACACCATTCCCTTTTCTGATTCAGAATATTAACTCAGAGCTCAATACTTTTTAACCAACTGTCTTGTTCTTCAGCCATGGCTCAGTCAGTAAGGTGCTTTCCATACAAATGAAGAACATAAATTTGATCCCTTCAACTTGTGCAAGAATCTCAGAATTAAAGATATAAACCCATCACTCCGTTCTGAGGAGACAGCCACACCTGGGTCTCTGAGTCTCACTCTTTGGTCAAGGGGAATTGGTCAGCTCCAGGTTCAAAGAAATGATGTATCTTAAACATGACAGAGAGTAACTAAGGAAGACACCCACGGTTAATTCTGGCCTCTGCATGCATGCATACACATTTCCATAAAATGTTACACTCATCTTTTTAATCAACTGTGTTTCCAATTTATATTATACACATTCCAGTGGCAGAGCTTTGAGCTAAACTTTGACTGCTCTTTGGTGTTATAGGAATGGCAGGCTGCATCCTGCCACCTGTCTCCAGCTCTGGCTAGCTTTTCCAGAAATAATTTTACAGAAACTGTATTCTTTTAAATACTGCTTGACCCATTATTTCTAGCCTCTTATTAGCTAATTCTCACATCGTGATTAAGCCATTTCAAATAATCTGTATAGCACCATGAGCTGCTGGCTTACCAGGGAGATTCTTAAGCTGCTTCTGTCTCAGAGAGGGGTGTCATGGTGTCTGTCTTACTCGGCTTCTTTCTCCCAGCATTCTCTTCTGTTTACTCTGCCTATCTCATCTGCTGTCCTATCCAAAGGGCCAAGGCAGTTTCTTTATAAACCTATAGACATACAGCCCTCCTCCATCACTTTGGCCTGCCTCACACAATGACATTAGAAGAAATCTTTCTATAAGAACCCTGTTCCCTATCTCATTTGGCCTTTTGAATCCTGTCTCCTCTCTTCCTAAGACATAAGAAAGCTAGGCTCAGACATGTTACACATTCTAACAAAGTTCCAACGGAAAGGAAGGATGGAATCAAGATCTGAATTTATTGCCAAAGTCTAAAATCTTAACCAAGGAACTCAGTGCATGACCATACTTTTCTTTCCACTGAGAATGAACCCACACTCTGAGGAGCTGAAAGGCAAATTCTCACTGCATCTACCCCACATTGCTCCTTGACAGATGTGAAGAGCATTATGATGGCACCTGATACAATGACATTTTATTCCTCTGGAGTTGACTGGCCAGTTGGCCACCTACCTTACTCAATATTTCCTTCTGTGATTGGATTTCCAGAATCCTCCATCCCTTCACATCATTTCTAAGTCACACACTTCCCAATGCCGCTTTCAGATTTTACATAGACAGACTTTGCCATCAGAGAGATGAGATGAACTGTAGTATGTGTCTCATTATTTTATAAAAGAGGGGCCCTGAATAATAACCTTTCTATATTCCTGCAAAATCTAAACCAGAAAATCAGCATGTAAATGTGACATCCCTGCACCCCTACAAGGAGGTAAACTGGTGGTGTAGATTGCAGTGAACAGGATTGACATTCCACTGAAGGGGCATCTCTGCCCGACTTAAGAAAAGTCTCATAGGAAGTGAAGTAGATCTGTGGCCATACAACCTTGGAGGATTTTATGAGGTAGAAATACAGATTTCTATATGAATAGACAATATATTCATAATGATGGGATGGCTATTCTTAGTTGTCAACTTGACTTCATCTAGAGTTAATAAGTATTTTAATGACTGGGCATATTTATGGAGGGGTATTTCTTCTTAATTTCAATTTTGAAGTGGTAAGACACACTCCTAATCTGGATCTTTGAGATAGGACTCTTTTGAGGTGGGAAGAGGCATTTTTGTCTGGGCCACACCATCTTCTGGCAGCTTATATAAAGGAGATGGAAGGAGGAATCACTTTCTCTGCCTGCTTGCTCTCAAAGGCAAGGCTATTCCCTCACCGGCATTAACACAGAATTCTTTATAATTATGGTGTGTACCAAAGACTAGCTGACACATTCAGAGTCTCGGACTGAATACCTACTTTGCTTTTGGACATTCCTTTCATAGTGGGATTAACAAGGCCACAACCTATAAACCATTGTGTTAACTTTCTATAAGTTCTGTTACTCTAGAAAACTATGGCTAATAGAAATGTTACTGAATTAAATAATAGTAACAATAAGTAACTCATGGGCCAGGAAGTTGGCACAGTAGGCAAAACACTTGCCATGAAAGTGAAAGGCAGGGCAGGCAGGCCTAGGCGGCAGAAGCACCGGCGCGCAGGCAGGCCCGGGAGGCAGAGGCACCGACAGGCAGGCCCGGGCGGCGGAGGCACCAGCACGCAGGCAAGTCCAGGTGGCAGAGGCACCGGCGTGCAGGCGGGCCCGGGTGGCGGAGGCACGGGCAGTCAGGCCCGGCAGGCAGGCCTAGGCTGCGGAAGCTCCAGCATGCAGGCAGGCCCAGGTGGCGGAGGCACCAGCAGGCAAGCCTAGGCGGCGGAAGCACAGGCGCACACACAGTTCCGGGCAGCGGAGGCACCGGCAGGCAGGCCCGGGTGGCGGAGGCACTGGATGCAGGATAGTGCGGGCAAGAAACAGTGAAGCCTGCACTGAGTGCAGATTGCCCTGCTACAATTAAATCAAACCCAATAGATAGCATCGGTAAGAGGAGATGGGCAGACGCCAAGGCAAGAATTCACCCAACAATCTGAAAAACAACATGAAAACACCAGAACCCAATGATCTTACAACACAAGGACTTGAACACCCTAACACAGGAGAAGAGGAAAAAACTGACTTTTTGAAAGCAATAGAGTCCCTTAAACAACATGTAAAAAACACCCTCATAGAAATGGATGAGAAATATAACAAAAAGTTTGAAGAAATGAGTAAATACGTAAATGATACCCTGGGAAGCCAAGAAAAAACGATCAAACAGGTCATGGAAACAGTCCAAGAATTTAAAAGTGAAATGGAAGCAAGGAAGAAGACACAAACTGAGGACCAGCTGGATATGGCAAATATAGGTCAACGAGCAGAGACTACAGAAACAAGCATAATCAATAGAATACAAGAGATAGAAGAAAGAATCTCAGATTCTGAAGACAACATAGAGAAAATAAACGGACTGATCAAAGAAAACACCAAAACCAACAAATTCTCATCACAAAACATTCAGGAAATATGGGACACAATAAAAAGGCCAAACCTAAGAATAATAGGGATAGAAGAAGGAGAAGAGGCACAGCTCAAAGGTCCAGAAAACATTTTTAACAAAATTATGGAAGAAAACTTCCCCAACATAAAGAAAGATATTCCTTTGAATATTCAAGAAGCATACAGAACACCAAACAGACTGGATCAAAAAAAAACGTCCCTTTGCCATATAATAATCAAAACACAAAATATACAGATTAAAGAAAGAATATTAAGAGCTGCAAAGGAAAAAGGCCAAGTAACTTATAAAGGTAAACCTATCAGACTTACACCTGACTTCTCTATGGAAACCATGAAAGCCAGAAGGTCCTGGATAGAGGTACTACAGAAACTAAGAGACCATGGATGCAAACCCAAACTACTATACCCAGCCTAGCTATCGTTCACTATCAATGGAGAAAACAAGACATTCCAGGATAAGAACAAATTTAAACAATACGTTGCCACAAATCCAGCACTACAGAAAGTAATAGAAGGAAAATCACAACCCAAGGAATCCAACATTGCCAACACTGCCTACAATAACCCAGGCATCTAGCAACCCTTCAACAGCACAACTCAAAGAAGGGAGACACACAAACTCTTCTACCAAAAGCAGTAAGAATAACCGGAGTTAACAACCACTGGTCATTAATATCACTTAATATTAATGGTCTCAATTCACCAATAAAAAGGCACAGGCTAAGAGATTGGATACGAAAACAGGATCCAACAGTCTGCTGTTTGCAAGAAACTCATCTCAACCACAAAGACAGGCATCTACTCAGAGTAAAGGGTTGGGAAAAGGTTTTTCAAGCAAATGGTCCTAAGAAAAAAGCAGGTGTGGCCATACTAATTTCTAACAAAACTGACTTCAAACTAAAATCAATCAGAAGAGATCGACAGGGACACTTTATACTCATAACAGGAACGATACAGCAGGATGAAGTCTCAATCCTGCATATCTATGCCCCTAATATAAAAGCACCCACTTATGTAAAAGAAATACTGCTAAAACTCAAGGCAGACATCAAATCACACACACTAGTAGTAGGAGACTTCAACACACCTCTCTCACCAATGGACAGGTCAATCAGACAGAAAACTAATAGAGAATTAAGAGAATTGTTGGAGGTAATGAATCAAATGGACTTAACAGACATCTATAGAACACTCCACCCAAATAGGAAAGAATACACCTTCTTCTCTGCAGCTCATGGAACCTTCTCGAAAATTGACCACATACTTGGAAACAAAGGAAACCTCCACAGATACAAAAAATTATCAGTGTCTACCTGTGTCTTATCAGATCACCACGGATTAAAGTTAGAAGCCACCAACAAAGATACCCCCCGAAAGCTGACAAACTCATGGAAACTGAACAGTCAACTACTGAACCACACCTGGGTCAAGGTAGAAATTAAGAAAGAAATTAAAGTCTTCCTTGAATTTAATGAAAACAAAGAGACAACATACTCAAACCAATGGGACACGATGAAAGCAGTGCTAAGAGGAAAGTTCATAGCACTAAGTGCCCACTTAAAGAAAACGGAGAAAGCATACATTGGGGACTAAACAGCACATCTGAAAGCTCTAGAAAAAAAAGAAGCAGACGCGCCCAGGAGGAGTAGAAGACTGGAAATAATCAAACTGAAGGCAGAAATAAACAAAATAGAAACACAGAAAACAGTCCAAAGAATCAATGAAACAAAAAGTTTGTTCTTGGAGAAAATCAACAAGATTGACAAACCCCTATCCAAACTAATTAAACGACAGAGAGAGAACACGCAAATAAATAAGATCAGAAATGAAAAGGGGGACATAACCACAGACACAGAGGAAATTCAGAGAATCATTAGATCTTACGACAAAAGCCTGTATGCCACAAAACTGGAAAATGCAAAAGAAATGGACACTTTTTTAGATAAGTACCATATATCAAACCTAAACCAAGACCAGGTGAACGATCTAAATAGACCTGTTAGTCGCGAAGAATTAGAAACAGTTATCAAAAATCTCCCTTCCAAAAAAAGCCCAGGGCCAGATGGTTTCAATGCAGAATTCTACCAGAACTTCCAAGAAGAGCTAATACCTATACTTCTTAATGTATTTCACAATATAGAAACAGAAGAGTCATTGCCAAATTCCTTTTATGAAGCTACAGTTACCCTGATACCAAAACCACACAAAGACCAAACCAAGAAAGAGAATTACAGGCCTATCTCACTCATGAACATCGACGCAAAAATTCTCAATAAAATACTGGCAAACCGAATCCAAGAACACATTAGAAAAGTTATCCATTATGATCAAGTAGGCTTCATTCCAGAGATGCAGGGCTGGTTCAACATACGAAAATCTATCAATGTAATCAACCATATAAATAAACTGAAAGAAAAAAACCATATGATCATTTCATTAGATGCTGAAAAAGCATTCGACAAAATTCAACACTCCTTTATGATAAAGGTCTTGGAGAGATTAGGGATAAAAGGGCCATACCTAAATATAATAAAAGCTATTTACAGCAAGCCGACAGCTAACATTAAATTAAATGGAGAAAAACTCAAAGCCATCCCACTAAAATCAGGAACACGACAAGGATGTCCACTCTCTCCATACCTCTTCAATATAGTGCTTAAAGTTCTAGCAATAGCATTAAGACAACATAAGGGGATCAAGGGGATCCATATTGGAAGGAAGAAGCTAAGCTTTCATTATTTGCAGATGATATGGTAGTATACATAAGCGACCCCAAAAACACTACCAAAGAACTCCTACAGCTGATAAACACCTTTGGTAATGTGGCAGGATACAAAATCAACTCCAAAAAATCAGTTGCCTTCCTATACACTAAGGATAAGGAAGCAGAGAGGGAAATCAGAGAAGCACCACCTTTCACGATAGCCACAAATAGCATAAAATACCTTGGGGTAACTCTGACCAAGGAAGTGAAAGATCTATTTGGCAAGAACTTAAAGTCTTTGAAGAAAGAAATTGAAGAGGACACCAGAAAATGGAAGGACCTCCCTTGCTCTTGGATTGGGAGGATCAACATAGTAAAAATGGCAATTCTACCAAAAGCAATCTATAGATTCAACGCAATCCCCATCAAAATCCCATCAAAATTCTTCACAGATCTGGAGAAGACAATAATCAACTTTATATGGAAAAACAAAAAACCCAGGATAGCCAAAACAATCTTATACAATAAAGGATCATCTGGAGGCATTACCATCCCTGACTTCAAACTCTATTACAGAGCTACAGTACTGAAAACGGCTTGGTACTGGCATAAAAACAGAGAAGTCGACGAATGGAATAGAATAGAAGACCCTGACTTTAGCCCACAAACATATGAACACCTGATTTTCGATAAAGGAGCTAAAAGTATACAATGGAAAAAAGAGAGCATCTTCAACAAATTGTGCTGGCAAAACTAGAAGTCAATCTGTAGACGAATGAAAATAGATCCATATCTATCACCATGCACAAAACTCAAGTCCAAATGGATTAAAGACCTCAATATCAGTCTGAACACACTGAACCTGATAGAAGAGAAAGTGGGAAGTACTCTACAACACATGGGCACAGGAGAACACTTCCTACGTATAACCCCAGCAGCACAAACACTAAGGACATCATTGAATAAATGGGACCTCCTGAGACTGAGAAGCTTCTGTAAAGCAAAGGACACTGTCACTAAGACAGAAAGGCAACCCACTGACTGGGAGAAGACCTTCACCAACCCCGCAACTGACAAAGGTCTGATATCCAAAATATACAAAGAACTCAAGAAATTAGACCGTAAAAGGTTAATCAATCCAATTATAAAATGGGGCACTGAGCTGAACAGAGACTTTTCAACAGAAGAAGTTCAAATGGCCAAAAGACACTTAAGATCGTGCTCAACTTCCTTAGCAATTAGGGAAATGCAAATCAAGACAACATTAAGATACCATCTTACACCTGTCAGAATGGCTAAAATCAAAAAGACCAATGATAGCCTCTGCTGGAGAGGTTGTGGAGAAAGGGGCACTCTCATCCATTGCTGGTGGGAATGCAAACTTGTGCAACCACTTTGGAAAGCAGTGTGGCGGTTTCTCAGGAAAGTCGGGCTCAACCTACCTCTCGACCCAGCAATACCACTATTGGGAATATACCTAAGAGATGCCCAAACATACAACAAAAGTATATGCTCAACTATGTTCATAGAAGCATTGTTTGTAATAGCCAGAACCTGGAAACAACCTAGATGTCCTTCAATGGAAGAATGGATGAAGAAAGTATGGAATATATACATATTTGAGTACTACTCAGCAGTAAAAAACAATGACTTCTTGAATTTTGCATACAAATGGACGGAAATTGAAAACACTATCTTGAGTGAGGTAAGCCAGACCCAAACAGAAGAACATGGGATGTACTCACTCATATTTGGTTTCTAACCATAAATAAAGGACATTGAGACTATAATTCGTGATTCTAGAGAAGCTAAATAAGAAGGTGAACCCAAAGAAAAACATATAAGCATCCCCCTGAATATTATCCTTCATCAGGCGATGAAAGAAGAGAGAGACAGAGACCAACATTGGAGCACTGGACTGAAGTCTCACGATCCAAAGGAGGAACAGAAGGAGAGTGAGCATGAGCAAGGAACTCAGGACTGCGAGGGGTGCACCCACACACTGAGGCAATGGGGATGTTCTATTGGGAACTCAACAAGGCCAGCTGGCCTTGGACTGAAAAAGCATGGGACAAAATCAGTCTCGCTGAACATAATGGACAATGAGGACTACTGAGAACTGAAGAACAATGGCAATGGATTCTTGATCCTATGGCACATAAGGGCTTTGTGGGAGCCCAGGTAGTTTGGATGCTCACCTTAATAGACCTGGATGGAGGTGGGTGGTCCTTGGACCTCCCACAGGGCAGAGAAACCTGCTTGCTCTTTGGGCTGAGGAGGAAGGAAGACTTGATTGGGGGAGGGGGAGGGAATGGGAGGTGGTTGCGGGGAAGAGGCAGAAATTTTTAATAATTAAATAAATTAATTAATAAAAAAAAGAAAAAAGAAAAAAAAGAAAAAAAAATAAACAGAAAAAAAAAGAAAGTGAAAGGCACTGTGACTGAATTCTCAGAATCTACTAAAATCAGGATGTGTACAAGTATCTGCAAGTCCAGTTCTCTTAAGACGAATTGGGTGGTGGAGACAGGAGACTCTTCAGAAGCTAGCTAGTCAACTAGCCTCAAATAAGCAACAAAAACAATAAAGACACCATATCAAACAAAATGGAAGGCAACTACTGATATGCTGGGTTGTCCTCCTCTCTCCTCAAGCCCACATACTTACTGTGGCAATGCCCACTTGCACTCACATTCATGAATACACACACATATATATACACACACACAAAGAATGAAACAGCTTCCATATGTATGAAGGCACACATACCTCTCTTTGATCAACCATATCCATACTTATACACCAATTAGACCACCTGTTCTGGAAAAATCAGTAACCATCTGGTTCAATGAGATAACCTGTCTCAAATATATGGCTGTGTGTGTGTGTTTGTATGTGTGTTTCCATGTGTGAAGATATGCATTGTCAGTCTGTCTCATATGTACCTATCTCCTAAGCTCAGGTTTTTCTTGACTCCTAATATGGAAGCCCTTACTTTGTTTAATTTGTTATACCTAATGAGCACAAGGATTGCCAGGAGTTCTAAGGCAAGGCCATATTATAAGTATTAAACAAGCCCAGACTCAGGAAACAAAGACCCAGAGAGTGGAAGGAAGAACATGAGTCTAGACAGCTGTCTTGTAACCTCCACATTAAGAGATGAATAATGTAAGTTGGAAAAGCCTAAGACCAGGTCTCATTTCACCTCTCAACTGAAGCAGATGAGATGTGAAGAGCAGGATCTGTGGGTGAATTTAATTTTTCTACACTATCTGAGCCAATTGGAACTGGGAGTTCTCTGATTGATTCAAATTTAGAACCTGTTTTCTCTCCAGTTTCTGTAAGAAGAGCAATGAGCAACCAATATGCAAAGAAAAGGGGGGCAACATAAATACTAATTTTAAAGATTTTTGACAGAAAGTAAGAACAATGAAACTTCCAGAAGTTTCTGAAAGAAATTAGAGTCAAAATATTGATCACAAATGAAGAGAATTGGGTAGAAGTATCCCATGTCCAGATATCTCAAATGCAATATGGGTGTTACTTTGCTGGTATTCAAATTAAGCCAGGATGTGCATGATGAGACTTTTTATTTTAATAGTCTTTTACTTTAATGTATATTAATAAAATTTTAACTCATCAAGCTCGTGTGTTTTACTATCTTACATTGACCCCAAATTAGTTTTTAAGCCAAAGTAAAGAGGGTTTAATGGTATGAGACTTCATCCAGATAATGCAGACAGCTGCTGCAGGAAAGTAGGGTACATAAAGAAAGCCGACTCAGTAAATAATTCAACTAGGCATCGCCAGTGGGTAAAACCTGCAATGAAGTATCGGTTGCCAAAATAAAGGAAGCAGCCCACTTGAGAGAAAGACAGAGAGGAAGGAAGAAGAGAGAAAAGGGAACAGATCATCCGTTGAGACAAAGAGAAAGCAAAGGAAACAAAAGCTTCTTTGTTGACAATAATCTCCTCTTCTGTAAGGGCATTTCCATTCCTTCAAATGACAGACATTCAGACAGAACATGCAAGAGAGAAAAGTGTGAACATGGTGGTGGTGAAGGGAGAGAAAAAGCTGTCTTCTGACCTCCACATAAACAGATGCATAATGTAAGTTGGAAAAGCCTAAGACCAGGTCTCCTTTCACCTCTCAAAAGAAGCAGATGAGATGTGAAGAGCAGGATCTTTGGGTGAATTTCATTTTCCTACACTATCTGAGCCAATTGGAACTGGGAGCTCTCTGATTGATTCAAATTTAGAATCCTTTTTCTCTGTGGATTCTGTTAGAAGAGCAATGAGCAACCAATATGCAAAAAATAGTGGGGACAACATAAATACTAATCTTAAATCTTTCTGAGAAAAAGTAAGGACAATGAAACATCAAGAAGGTCCGAAAAAAATTGGAGCCAAAATATTCATCGATCACTAATAAAGAGAATTCGGGAGAAGTATCCCATTTCCAGATATCTCAACTACAAGCTGGGTGTTCCTTTACTGGTATTCAAATTAAGCCAGGATGTGCATGATGAGGCTTTTTGTTGTTATTTTAATAGCTTTTACTTTAATGTATATTAATAAAATTTTAACGCATCAAGCTTGTGTGTTTTATTATCTTACATTGACCCCAAATTAGTTTTTAAGCCAAAGTAAAGGAGGCTTTAATGGTATGAGACTTCATCCAGATAATGCAGACAGCTGCTGCAGGAAAGTAGGGTACATAAAGAAAGACTACTCAGTAAATAATTTAACCTGGCATTGCCAGATGGTAAAACCTGCAATGCTGTATCGATTGCCAAAGTAAAGGATGCAGCCCTCTTATGAGAAAGACAGAGAGGAAGGAAGAAGGGGAAAAAGGGAAGAGATAATTTGTTGAGACCAAAAACCAGCAAAGGAAACAAAAGCTTCTTTGTTGACAATAATCTCCTCTTCTGTAAGGTCATCTCCATTGCTTCAAATGACAGACATTCAGACAGAACATGCATGAGAGAGAAATGTGAACATGGTGAAGGTGAAGGTAGAGAAAAAGAAAGAAAACATTCTGGAGATTTAAAGACAGAGAGAATGAAACACCAGAGCATGAGTGTTTCTCTGGTACCTTCACAAAATCCTTATCAGGCCACCAGCATTCCAGATACTCCAAGACATCCAACACAGAATTTTCTTCTTGAACCCTATGACGTTTCCAGGGAGGATGGTGTTGTTCAAGAGTTCTGTGTCCTAAGCGAGAGAGAAAAGGGCACAAGATAGCAAGCAGGTGACAAGAGTGAGAAGGGGAGAGAGGGCGACTGAGTGAGTCACCCACCACCTGGACTCCTGTTAAGACTACAAAATATCCTCCATAGTTTTTGGTGGTTAGGCCTGTTAGTAATTAGGCCTTCCCCTGAAAGGGAACTATCATTCTTGCATGAGAGAGATGGCTCAGCATTTAAGGTCACTTGCTTGTCTTCCAGAGGACTGGGTTTCAATTCCTCCCACCCATACAAACATCTGTAACTCCAGTTATAGAACATCTGACCCTGGCCAACACAAGCACTAAATGCACATGGTGAACACACTAATGTGCAGATAAACTCACACTCATAAAAAGAAATTTAATGATTTCTATTAAAAATAGTAGTCACTCTTTTACTTCAAACAAGCAGGGAACTATATTCAAGAGCACAATGCACTTACAGAATGGAATTATTCAGTTCTGAGGTAGCATGACTCCAGTTTCATGAAAAACTGCCACATTGATTTCCCAAGTAGTTGCACTAGTCTGCATTCCCGACAACAAGGGATGGGTGTTCCTCTACTCTACATCCTTTTCAGCATAGTCTATCATTGGTGTTTTTGATTTTAGCTATTCTGACAGTTGTAACATGGTATAGCAGAGATGTTCTGATTTGCATTTCCCTGATTGCTAAAAAGGCTAAGCATGACATTGTCTTTTGCCCATTTAAAGTCTTCTGTTGAGAATTCTGTGTTCAGTTAAGTACCCCTTTTTAATTGCAGTAATTTAAGTGTTAATGTCTAGTTTCTGGATTTCTTTACATATTTGGAGATCAGAGTTTTGATTACGGACTGGTGAAGATTTTTCACATTCAAAAGGATGCCTTTTTGTTTAGTGACAATGTCTTTTGCATTACAGAAGATTCTCACTTTAAGGAGGTGTCACATTTATTCCTTTTTGGTCTCATTGTCTATGCTACTCAGGTTCTACACTGGAAGTGGTCTCCTGGGTCCATGTATTGCAGACTCATTTCAACTTCTAGTCTATGAAGTTCAGTGTGGTCAGATTAATATTGAGGTCTTTAATCCATTTGTAGTTGCATTTTGTGCATGCTGAACAATATGGATCTATTTTTCTTCTTCTACAGGTTGACACCCATTTATGCTGTCTGTCTTCACAAGTCTTTCTCCATGCTTTAAAGGAAACAAATTCTTCCCATTACAGCTCCTGTCATGTTCACCTGCTGTATTTCTCAAATAGTTCATTCTGCTCTCCCTCTTACTTCCAGGTCTGATAACGATAATGTGAATTTTTCAACTAATGTACCACACCCCTGATGAGCTGGCTTCTTTTCCCAACCATTCCAAAGCAGCTCCAATATATTTAACAGCCAGTAGCAGTGACACTCTTTCAGACCTTATGGAGATGTTAATAGATGGAGTTCTTAAAATGGGATGGGACCCTGGTAGCTGGAAGATTCCAGAAAATTGGGTGGGGTGCTGCCTCACAATGAAGATAATTAAGCCACCCAATAGCTAAAATCTCATTATTCCCATTGGAAGGGGCACTGTTCAATCATCTAATCTTGCACAATTGATTGACATTGACAAAAAAAAATAATGCCAATCGTTTTAACCAATTAACATTTGTACATCTGCAGTTTTGTGGTTTGGAAGGTTATTTGGAGGCTTTTACTCTGTGTGTGTGTGTGTGTGTGTGTGTGTGTCTGTGTGTTTGATTTGACCAAAGGACAACTTCAGTGGTCATTCCTCAAAAATCATCTACCATGCTTATTTAGACAGTATCACTTACAGGGACCTAGGATTTTCTGAATAGAAGATGCAGTTTGGCCAGTCAGTACCCGAATCCAAAGTGTCTGCCTCCCAAGCAGTGACATTACAAGCACACACAACCACATTGGAAATCTTTGAATAAGGTCTCTGGAGTCTGAACTCAGGCCTGTATACACACAGCTTCTTTATCACTGACAAAGAAAATCTCTTTTCAGTATGTTAGTCTTAATTTTAGACTCATATTGAAAGTGATTGCTCATTTTTGAATTCACAGCACAATGACTACAGAATTCCAATGGTGTTCAAATTAAGAAAACAATATCACAAAGTTAAACAGAGTACTGATAATAAATAAGCACTTGTATACCCCATCTGCCACATGGACCTTCCTGCCCCTTCCCTTTAGTTCTCCCTGAAACTCTCCTCCAAATACAGGCATGGGTGGCTTTCCCTGCCTTGCCATGGCAAACTGTTGGACACTGTATGTTTTATCTTCCCCATTTAGCTAGACCAGTCATTTTATGGCATAATGTTTTTGTTAGAGTTACCTCAACTGACCACTTTAGGCTTTGGAAAACCTCAAATGACCTTAAAACAGCCAGGGAAATCATCTTAACATTGTGTCCATTGTAATGTCAGTAAAAAAAAATTAGAAATCAAGACCTGCATCCTGGTCAAGATTTTTTAATCACCATTCCAGTTCCATCTGAGGTTACTCACTGTCTTTTTATGCCTAGATAAATTTTTGCTTTAACTAAACTTTGCCTTTCCCTAAAGCCAGTTTGAATTGTGTTTTATCACTTGGAAGTGAAAAGTCTCCTGCGAGACTAGGGGATATGATGGGCTCTGGAGAATGAAGCCAGCTCCTGCATCCCTTTATGTCCTAGGGGAGCTGTTAAAGAGACACTGACATTTCTACCAGCTTGAGTTTCAAGTGCAAGGATAAGTGTCCTATAGCAATTCAAGGCTGTCCCCGACTCACAACCCTGTTGTATGTTTCTCAGTGTCGCTGTTTCCATGTTTCCTCTCTTCCTGCAGTTGCTTAGATTTCTGCTCCTTACCATCATCCATGTATATCTATCACTCCCTTCTCTCAGCAAATTGAAAAAGAAATTGCCATGATCAACATCACAGCACTATCATCCACTGCCGAAGATGCACGGAAATCATCTGTCGGGGGAAATAACTCTTCATCTCCTGATCTGGGAAGGGTTAGACTTCACACTAACGTGGGCAGACAGTCTTTCAGAAGTGTATTTCCATGAGTGTTCAACTGAATGATACCACAAAAGATGGCTGGGTAAGATAAGTAGAAAGAAGATTGTATGTCCTTTGAAAGCAACAAAGAAGCTGACAAATACCATGGATAACAATTATTCCAAATGCATATGGGACCCTTTTTTCAAGAATGCAGAATCTGGGCTTTTTAAGCAGATGGAAACAGAAAACTCAGTGACATTTACCCTAAGATCTCTCCTTGTCTCCAGAGCTACAGTGCTCTTAAACATTGTCATCTTACCTTCACAGGAATGCCTATAGTGTAGACACTACGCAATGGGTGCAGCTGGAGATTTTTCAATATCTCGTCACAGTTGGACCTCCTTGGCATACTGATGTGAGATCTGAGTCTAGGTTCAGCAAATGTTAAATCCTTCTACTAAGAGTAGTTTGTCAAGCAGAATTAAGGTCAATAATTTAATACCAGTGTTGTCAGAGGCTTTGGTTAACAGACAGCTCTTGATCAAAATCTTATGGGCAAAACACAGGGAGTGAGTGGATGGTGGGAACTTTAAAAGTTTATGACTTAATACTGGGAAATAACAGATATGAAAATTGACAAGCACATAGAGAGATTGTAGATAGATAAAAAGTTATATAGATGGAAAATAGATAGAGAATAGATAGATTAATGGACAGAAAGAATTATATAAATGGACATTGATTAATATAATAATCAACATACAGATATATACAGATAGATAGATTGATACGTCAATAGAATAATATAGAAACATAGAGGAAACATGTACAGAGGAATAATTATACATATCTTAGAGATACAGAGATAAATACATAGAAAGACTAATAGATATATAGATACACCTAAGAGATTGAAAGTGTGATAAATAGGAGTTAACATAGGTAGTTAAGTAGATAGATGGATAGATTTATGACTGATAGAGTAACAAATATACACATATATGATAGATAAATTATAGAGTGATGGTAAATAATAATTGATCATCCAAATATTAATGATTAATAGATATGTGGTGGTTGGAATAAAAATGATACTCTATCAGCCTATGGGGAGTGACATTATTGGGAGGTGTGGCCTTGTTGGAGAAAGAGTGTCACCAGAGATACTCTTTGATGTCTGAAGCTCAACATAGGTCCAGTGTCTTATTCTTCCTTCCTGCTCCCCAAGGGTCTGGATGTAGATCTCTTCCCTTCTCCTGTGCCATGTCTCCCTGAAGTCTGGTATAATTCTGCCATGATGTTAATGGTCAGAACCCAATTAAATGCTTTCCTTTATAAGACTGATGGTGGTCATGTTATCTCTTCACAGCAGTAGAAACCATAACTAAGACAAGATAAATAGAAAGATAGATAGACAGAGAGACTGGTGTTAGATATTTGGTAAACAAATGAGGAATAAATGGATAGATGGAAGGATGGATGGATAGATGAATAATAAGAGAGAGATGATATTAATAGATTAAAAGAAATATAATTAATACATTATTGAAAGTCTCATGGCTTCTAGGACCCAGGAAAAGACAGAGAAGATTCCTCCAGCTGCCTAGTTCTTGATATGCAGAATGAGTAATGTGCCTCCAATGCGCAATACTACTAACAGTAGCTGTAAGTAACTTCCTGACACATTGATTATAACTTCTCAGAATAAAATTCAAACTTACTCTATACACACACACTGAGCCCTGTTTAGATTGTGTCTTTCACAGTCTAGCAGGTGATTTAGCAATAAAACCATATCGGAATAGTGAGGAATGAGAGCAACAGCTTTTCCACTAGAAAAGTGAGTCTTAAAATGGAAAGGAGATGCAATAGGAACTCTAAGCATGAAGTAGATCAGGGAGAACAAGTGAGAAAACTCATGTGCTGACCTATAGGTGTTCACGTGTATACAGTAGTGAGTGTACGTGTGTTTATATAAAAGTCTTTTCCTGATGTTAGTTCTCTGAAAGGCCACAGATGCAAACATCAGACTCATTCAGTATTCATCATTCCAAGTACTGGGGTTTAACTTCTGATATCATTCCCCGAAGAAGAAGATAACAGCACTCCATGGAGAAATGGTGGATTGATAGGCAGAGGGAAGCAGAAGGCAGAAGCCTAAAATATCTCATGCATCCAGGGAGTAACTAAGTTCTCAAACAACACAAATGTCAAAAGGAAAACATGAGATGGCATGAAGGCTTGTTGGTTGCCAACCAGGGACAATTTAACATCGCAGAAAACAATAATAGCTGCCATTTTAAATCTTTGGAAGAAAATGTTTCTGAATCCCAACTGCTTTGATTAAAAAAACAGTGGAGGAGAAAACTGGGTCCTTGGGGTGGCATTCCAACTCATAAACGCAAAGGAATCATGAAATTGGAACCCCACCACCTGGCAGCCACCATATATGCCTTAATTGGCTCAGGTAAGAATCGTTAATGGATTCTGCCGCTGACTGGAAGTCTAAGAAAATGGCTATTTGCAAAGTGTCAGCATCTTGATGCAGAAGAAACAACTTTGAAATGAAGCAACTGCAGCTCATCCTGATGATCAAAGATACCATCACTTGTGAAGAAACAGCCTGGATATTTAAAAGTACCCATTGGAAGTACAAACAGAACTTGGAACAAGGACATGAAATAATACCAGCTAGAGGTTGTTCAGCAAAGGAGAATGGATTGTATAAGCATGTCACAGTCTGAACACAAAGTGTGGGAATGTGCTATGGAATAGGGACAGGTCACATACAGTGTCTTAGACTAAGGCCTCAGTTGGAAAACAGTAATTTGGCTGCAATGAACACAATCAGACAAATAATAAAATGATTAGAAGCATGGAGTTGAAGTAATCATTTGTAGAAATGTGTCTTTGTACAATTGAGAACCCCAGTGAATCCCTGTGGATAAGTTTTCAGGATAAAATCACAACAGAAAAACAAAAACAATAATAAAAGTAACATCAGTAACAATAGTAATAATAGTAATAATAATAATAATGTCATTTGTTTGTCTTGAGAAAGAACACTAACCATTGTGGGAATTCTGGAGGAGAAATTTGAGAAAGGAAATATTTCAGAATCATGAAAGCAATCAAAAGATCAACAGAGCACAGCAAGGAGAAATAATCAATCAGGACTTGAGGTTGAAGTGCCTGATGAATATAAGTAAACACAGATAATGCTTTCTTAAATATTCGATAAGCAGCAGTTAATATGACAAGTGATATCTGTCATTTATTGAAATCTGATCTAAGAGGAAGTGATGAGGCATGTGAGCCATCATGCAGGCAATAAAGAAGGAAGGGCAGAGATAAGAATTAGGGGCTTCTGAGTCCTTGCTTGCATATGACACCTTCCTCCTCCTCATATGCCAGGATGCACCATGCCCCAGCAAAGAATCACCACTTTTGGCTCCTAGTGTTTCCAGTGGGTTTCTGTCACTTGCTGCTCATCACAGTTTGCTTTACCTTTAAACTAGCTATTAACCTTGAGTCATATGGAAAGATGGAACCGTGGCTATCTGAATGGAATAAGTGAATGTCTATGGGGCTATTACTGCTAATTGATACAGAACAGTTATACCACTGTGGGTGTTACCTTAGTCCATCCAGAAGCAAGTGGGCCTAGGCAATATAAAATATTGCCTGGAAAGCACATCCTCCATGGCAGCTTCAACTGTCAGTAGCCTATAAGTAAAGTGATAGGGAATAATGCACTTCCTTGATTTCAGATTCAGCTGTCAGTACCTCCCCAATAAATGTCTGGGCCTCTTCTGGCAGTGGTTTTTTTTCTTTCTTTTTTTTTCTTTTTAGGACAATCTCATTTTACATACCCGAGTTAATCCGCTGTCCTTCCACTCCTGCCAACTTCTCCCTTCCCCATCCTCCATCCACTCCTCCAATAAGAACTCAGTGTTTGATGAGGCCAGGAAAACATATCTGATGGCAGTTTCAATTGCTAATAGCTCCCCAATAAGAGCTAAGGCCTAGAGCACCTGTCCTTGATGGCCACTTCAACGGGAAAAAGTTCTTGGCTTAGGCATAAGGCCACATATGTTGCCATCAACTTCAAAAGAAACAGGAGGGCTGGAAGAGCATCAAACTCATGATAGCTTCATTTGCCAGCTGTCCCAAGTAAGAATAGGACCTAAAGGATACTTTCCTAAGACAGAATTGCCGGTCTTACTACCATTATTAGCTCATAAGTAAGGGAGAAAACCTGGAGAGTTACCCACAGTAACTCCTCCTGTCAGCAACTCTTCAGTAAGAAAAAAATCATGGAAGTTTACCACACTCTTGGAATCTTTTTCTCCCAGTAGCTCCCCTGGTTGACGAGAGTCTGTTGCTTTGCACAAGAGGCAGAATGGGCTCTCCTAAGTGTTTATGGAACCACAAAGTCTCACCACACAAGGTCCAGCCTCTCAAAGGCCATTGGCCAAAGGAGTTTCCACATCACCTCCCCTTTTACCTAATAAGAATGTTCAAAACCAATACAGGACTACATATAATAAGAACAGATATCAAGTATAAAAGTTAGATTTATAGCCAGTATAGGCAATTTTTTTCTCATTTTTTTAATTCTTTTTTAATTAAAATTTCCAACTTCCCCCCGTTTCCCATTTCCCTCCCCCTCCTCCTACATATTGCCCCCTCCCCACGCTATCCTCCCCCATCCCCACTCCTCTTGTCCTACCCCAGTCAATTCCCCCTCCCTCTCGATACTGAAGAGCATTCCAAGTTCCCTGCCCTACAGGAAGACCAAGGTCCTCCCACATCTATCTAGGTCCAGGAAGGTGAGCCTCCAAACAGGCTAAGCTCCCACAAAGCCAGTTCATGTATTAGGATCAAAACCTAATGCCATTGTCCTTGATTTCTCATCAGCCTTCATTGTCTGCCATGTTCAGAGATTCCAGTTTCACCCCATGCTTATTCAGTCCCAGTCCAGCTGGACTTGGAGAGCTCCCAATAGATCAGTTCCACTGTCACAGTGGGTGGGTGTACACCTCGTGGTCCTGATTTCCTTGCTCATGTTCTCCCTCCTTCTGCTCCTCATTTGGACCTTAAGAGCTCAGACCGTTGCTCCAAATTGGGTATCTGTCTCTCTCTCGATCCATCGCCAGATGAAAGTTCCCATGCCATTCTCCTTGGCCTCTCGTCAGCTCTCATTTCCGCCACATTCCGAGAGTCCGGTTTTATCCCATGTTTTTTCAGTAGCAGTCCAGCTGGCCTTGGAGAGCTCCCAATAGATCGGCCCCATTGTCTCAGTGGTTGGGTGCACCCCTCATGGTCCTGACTTCCTTGTTCATGTTCTCTCTCCTTCGCTCCCCATGATCAACTTGGGAGCTCAGTCCGGTGCTGCAGTGTGGGTCTCTGTCTCTATCTCCATCCATCGCTAGATGAAGGATCTATGGCGATATGCAATATATTCATCAGTATGATTATAGGATAGGTTCATTTCAGGTTCCCTATCCTCAGGTGCCCCAATGAACTAACTGGGGTCATTGCCCTGGGCATCTGGTAGCCCTTCCAAGTTCAAGTCTCTTGCCAACCCTTAGGTGGCTCCCTTAACTAAGGTATGAGTTTCCCTGCTCCCGTATCCCAGCTTGCTTTATCCCCAATCACCCCGATTCCCCCAGTTCCCCTCATCCTCTCCTTCACACTTCTCTCTCCCCATCACCCCTCATCCCATCCCAACCCACCCCCAAGATTCCAATATTTTTCCCATCAATCTTGTCTATCTCCCATAGCTGGGAGGATATCTATATGTTTTTCCTTGGGTTTACCCTCTTGTTTAGCTTCTTTAGGGTCACAAATTATAGACTCAGTGGCCCCTATCCATGGCTAGAAACCAATTATGAGTGAGTACATTCCATGGTCTTATTTTTGGGTCTGGGTTACCTCACTCAGGATCGTATTTTCTATTTCCATCCATTTGCATGCAAAATTTGAGAAGTCATTTTTTTTTTTACCGCAGAGTAGTACACTAATGTGTATATATTCCACACTTTCTTCATCCATTCTTCCATTGAAGGGCATCTAGGTTGTTTCCAGGTTCTGGCTATTACAAATAATGCTTCTATGAACATAGTTGGACAAATGCTTTTGTCATATGATAGGGCATCTCTTGGGTATATTCCCAAGAGTGCTATTGCTGGGTCCAGGGGTAGATTGATCCCAATTTTTCTGAGAAACCGCCACACTGATTTCCAAAGTGGTTGCACAAGTTTGCAGTCCCACCAGCAATGGATGAGGGTACCCCTTTCTCCACAACCTCTCCAGCAAAGGCTATCCTTGTTGTTTTTGATTTTAGCCATTCTGACAGGTGTAAGATGATATCTCAAAGTTGTTTTGATTTGCATTTCTCTGATCGCTAAGGAGGTTGAGCATGACCTTAAGTATCTTTTGGCCATTTTAACTTCTTCTGTTGAGAATTCTCTGTTCAGTGCAGTGCCCCATTTTTTAATTGGGTTAATTATCCTTTTAAAGTCTAGTTTCTTGAGTTCTTTATATATTTTGGAGATCAGACCTTTGTCTGTTGCGGGGTTGGTGAAGATCTTCTCCATGTCAGTAGGCCGCCTTTTTGTCTTAATGACAGTGTCCTTTGCTTTACAGAAGCTTCTCAGTTTCAGGAGGTCCCATTTATTCAATGTTGACCTTAATGTCTGTGCTGCTGGGGTTATACATAGGAAGCGATCTCCTGTGCCCATATGTTGTAGGGTACTTCCCATTTTCTCTTCTATCAGGTTCAGTGTGTTCAGATTGATATTGAGGTCTTTTGTCCATTTGGACTTGAGTTTTGTGTATGGTGATAGATATGGGTCTATTTTCATTCTTCTACAGGTTGACATCCAATTGTGCCAGCACCATTTGTTGAAGATGCTTTCTTTCTTCCATTGTATACTTTTAGCTCCTTTAACGAAAATCAGTTGTTCCTCTGTTTGTGGGTTAAAATCCGGGTCTTCTATACTTTTACATTGGTCGACTTCTCTGTTTTTATGCCAGTACCACACTGTTTTCATTACTGTAGCTCTGTAATAGAGTTCGAAGTCAGGGATGGTAATGCCTCCAGAAGTTCCTTTATTGTATAAGATTGTTTTGGCTATCCTGGGTTTTTTGTTTCTCCATATAAAGATTATTGTCCTTTCAAGATCTGTGAAGAATTTTGATGGGATTTTAATGGGGATTGCATGGAATATATAAATTGCCCTTGGTAGAATTGCCATTTTTACTATGTTGATCCTCCCAATCCAAGAGCAAGGAAGATCCTTCCATTTTCTGGTATCCTCTTCAATTTCTTTCTTCAATGCCTTAAAGTTCTTGCATAATAGATCTTTCACTTCCTTGGTTAGAGTGCCCCAAGATATTTTATGCTTTTTGTGGCTATTGTGAAAGGTGATGATTCTCTTATTTCCCTCTCTGCTTCCATATCCTTTGTGTATAAGAGGGTGCCTGAATTTTGGAGTTGATCTTGTATCCTGCCACATTACTAAAGGCGTTTATCAGCTGTAGGAGTTCTTTGGTGGAGTTTTTGGGGTCCTTCATGTACACTATCATATCATCTGCAAATAATGCAAGTTTAACTTCTTCCTTTCCAATTTAAATCCTTTTATCCACTTATGTTGTCTTATTGCTTTTACTAAAACTTTGAGAACTACATTGAAGAGGTATGGAGAGAGTGGACAGCCTTGGCGTGTTCCTGATTTTAGTGGGATGGCTTTAAGTTTCTCTCCATTTAATTTGATAATAGCTGTCAGCTTGCTGTATATAGCTTTAATTAAATTTATGTATGACCCTTGTATCCCTAATCTCTCCAAGACTTTTATCATAAAGTGATGTTGAATTTTGTCAAATGCATTTTCAGCATCTAATGAAACGATCATATGGTTTTTTTCTGTCAGTTTATTTATATGATGGATTACATTGATAGATTTGTGTATGTTAAACCAGCCCTTCATCTGTGTAATGAAGCATACTTGATCATAATGGATAATTTTTCTAAAGTGTTCTTGGATTCGGTTTGCCAGAATTTTGTTGAGGATTTTTGCGTCGATGTTCATGAGTGAGATTGGCCTGTAATTCTCTTTCTTGGTTGGGTCTTTGTGTGGTTTTGGTATCAGAGTTACCGTAGCTTCATAAAAGGAATTTGGCAATGACTCTTCTGTTTCTATATTGTGAAATACATTAAGGAGTATAGGTATTAGGTCTTCTTCGAAGTTCTGGTAGAATTCTGCATTGAATCCATCTGGTCCTGGACGTTTTTGGAAGGTAGGTTTTTGATAACAGCTTCTAATTCTTCACGACTAACAGGTCTATTTAAGTTGTTCACCTGGTTCTGGTTTAACTTTGGTATATGGTATTTATCTTAAAAAGTGTCCATTTCTTTTACATTTTCCAGTTTTGTGGCATACAGGCTTTTGTAGTAAGATCTAATGATTCTCTGAATTTCCTCTGTGTCTGTGGTTATGTCCCCCTTTTCATTTCTGATCTTATTACTTTGCAAATTCTCTCTCTGCCGTTTGATTATTTTGGATAGGGGTTTATCAATCTTGTTGATTTTCTCCAGGAACCAGTTTTTTGATTCATTGATTCTTTCAATTGTTTTCTGTGCTTCTATTTTGTTCATTTCAGCCCCCAGTTTGATTATTTCCAGTCTTCTACCCCTTCTAGGTGAATCTGCTTCTTTTTTTTCTAGAGCTTTCAGGTGGGCTGTTAAGTCTACAATGTGTGCTTTCTCTGTTTTCTCTAAGTGGGCAGTTAGTGCTATGAACTTTCCTCTCAGGACTGCTTTCATAGTGTCCCATAGGTTTGAATATGTTGTTTCTTTATTTTCATTGTCTTCAAGGAAGACATTTATTTCTTTTTTATTTCTTCCTTAATCCAGGTATGGTTCAGTAGTTGACTATTCAGTTTCCATGAGTTTGTAGGGTTTCTGGTGGTAGCATTTTTGCTGAATTATACCTTTAATCCATGGTGATCTGATAAGATACAAGTGGTTACAGATATTTTTTTGTAACTGTGGATGTTTGCTTTGTTCCCGAGTATGTCGTCGATTTTTGGGAAGGTTCCATGAGCTGCAGAGAAGAAGGTATATTCTTTCCTATTTGGGTGTCATATTCTATAGATGTCTGTTAAGTCCATTTGATTCATTACCTCCATTAATTCTCTTATTTCTCTGTTAGGTTTCTGTCTATTTTACCTATCCTTTGGCGAGAGCGGAGTATTAAAGTCTCCTACTATTAATGTGTGCGGTTTGATGGCTGCCTTGAGTTTTAACAATGTTTCTTTTATGTACGTGGGTGCTTTTATATTAGGGGCATAGATATTCAGGATTGAGAATTT
Organism: Chionomys nivalis; assembly: GCF_950005125.1. Lineage (NCBI taxonomy): Eukaryota > Metazoa > Chordata > Mammalia > Rodentia > Cricetidae > Chionomys > Chionomys nivalis. Next base: position 765,226 of record NW_026646937.1, on the reverse strand, counting down.
ATCCTGATGAATTGTTCCTGTTATGAGTAGAAAATGTCCCTCTCCATCTCTTCTGATTGATTTAAGTTTGAAGTCAACTTTGTTAGAATTTAGTATGGCCACACCTGCTTGTTTCTCAGGTCCATTTACTTGATAAGCCTTATCCCAACCCTTTACTCTGAGTAGGTGCCTGTCTTTGTGGTTGAGGTGTGTTTCTTGTAAACAGCAGAATGTTGGATCCTGTTTTCATATCCAATCTCTTAGTCTGTGCCTTTTTATAGGTGTGTTGAGTCCATTGACATTAAGTGATATTAATGACCAGTGGTTGTTAACTCCGGTCACTTTTTTAGTAGTAGATTTTGTGTGTTTCCCTTCTTTGAGTTGTGCTGGTAAAGGGTCTCTAGATGACTGAGATATTGTGGCCATTGTTGGACTCCTTGATTAGGGATTTTCCTTCTATTACTTTCTGTAAGGCTGGATTTGTGGCTATGTATTGTTTAAATTTGTTTTTATCCTGGAAAATTTTGTTTTCTCCATTTATAGTGAATGAAAGCTTGGCTGGGTATAGTAGTCTGGGCTTGCATCCATGGTCTCTTAGTTTCTGCAGTACATCTACCCAGAAACTTCTGGCTTTCATGGTTTCCATAGAGAAGTCAGGTGTAAGTCTGATAGGTTTACCTTTATAAGTAACTTGGTCTTTTTCCTTTGCTGCCCTTAGTATTCTTTCTTTATTCTGTTTGCTTTGTGTTTTGATTATTATATGGTGAGAGGATGTTTGTTTTTGATCCAGCCTATTCAGTGTTCTGTATGCTTCTTGAACCTTCATAGGTATATCTTTCTTTCGGTTTGGAAAGTTTTCTTCTATAATTTTACTAAATATATTTTCTGGACCTTTGAGCTGCGCTTCTTCTCCTTCTTCTATTCCTATTATTTTTAGGTTTGGTCTTTTTATTGTGTCCCATATTTCCTGAATGTTTTGTGATGAGAATTTGTTGGCCTTGCTGCTTTCTTTGATCAGCGTGTTTATTTTCTCTATGGTATCTTCCGAATCTGAGATTCTTTCTTCTATCTCTTGTATTCTATTGGTTATGCTTACTTCTGTAGTCTCTATTCGTTTACCTAGATTTTCCCTGTCCAGCTAGCCTTCTGTTTGTGTTTTCTTCTTTGCCTCCACTTCAGTTTTTAAGTCTTGAACTGTTTCCATTATCTGTTTGATTGTTTTTCCTTGGTTTCCTAGGGTGTCATTCACTGATTTACTCAATTCTTCAAACTTTCTGTTATACTTCTCATCCATTTCTATAAGGGCATTTTTTACATGCTGTTTATGGGTGTAAATCACTTTCATAAAGTCAATTTTATCTACTTCTTCATCATGATTAAGGTGTTCATGTCCTCCTGTTGTGAGGTCGCTGGGTTCTGGTGGTTTCATATAGTTTTTCAGATTGTTGGGTGAATTCTTGCATTGGCGCCTGCCCATCTCTTTCTCTCAATGCTCCCCTATGGGTCTTCTTTTACCGGATCAGGTCTCCTTGCCTACTTATGTACCTTCCCATTGATGGCACTCTGCAGTGATAGCTTTCCTGGTGCTCCAGTGATGTCTCTCCTGGTACCAATATCAGATCTGCATGCTCAAAGATGGCTTTCCTGGTACCGAGATTAGCTCTTCCACTGATGGCTCTCCTGGTGCCAAGATCAAATCTCCGTGCAGGTTGGGTAGTTCGTAAACAAAGCCACTACCTTGTTAGTTGCAGGCAGGCCAGTGAAACAAAGGAAGTCTCGTCTGCTTACTTGCCCTGAGGATTTGCCCCCAGTGCCAGACAGACTGAGCTTGATGGTGTTTTGTGCCCAAAGAGGAAAGGGGGCAGAAGGAAGAAGGGTTATGGATGCAAGCTGGGTGGGACAAGAAGAGAGAGGCAGTATGCGGGGTGTAGAGCCCATGAAGGGAGCCCAGGGAGTATAGGGTGGGGGGTGAGAAACTTCAGAGTTCCCTGTCCAGGGCTGCTTCCGCCCCCGGTCACAAACTTACCCCACTGCGGTCTCTCCTGGTGCCCAGATCAGATATTTGTGCAGGTTGGGTAGTTCGTAAACAAAGCCCCTACCTTGCTTGGTGCAGGTAGGCCAGTGAAACAAAGGAAGTCTCGCCTGCCTACTTGCCCTGAGGATTTGGCCCCTGTGCCAGACAGACTGAGCTGGATGGTGTTATGTGCCCAAAGAGGAAAGAGGGCAGAAGGAAGAAGGGTTCTGGTAGCAAGTTGGGTGGGACAAGAAGAGAGAGGCAGTATTCGGGGTGTAGAGCCCCTGTAGGGACTCCAGGGAGTATAGGGTGGGGGATGAGGAAGTTCAGAGTTCCCTGTCCAGGGCTGCTTCCGCCGCCGGTCACAAACTCACCCCACTGCTGTCTCTTTGGTGCCGAGATCAGATCTTGCCTGCCTACTTACCCTGAGGATTTGCCCCCAGCACCAGACAGACTGAGCTGGATGGTGTTATGTGTCCAAAAACGAAGAAGGGAGAAGGGTTCTGGATGCAAGCTGGGTGGGACAAGAAGAGAGAGGCAGTTTGCGGGGTGTAGAGCCCCTGTAGGGAGCCCAGGGAGTATCCAGTATAGGCAATATTGAGCAAGAAATATATGCTCAAAGTTTCAATGATTATTTTATTCCTAGGAGTCTTAGTCTTGTATTAGAAATGGGTTGGCTAGACCATAAGAGGAAGTTATCTACAACTATCAAGTCTTCAACCTCCATCAAGGCTTGAGAATTGAGATAGAATATTACTTGAGTAGCCAATAAATGCATTAAAGCTGTTTCCAAAATGTACAGTAGATTACAGAGACATATGTCTACCTGGGAAATCACCCAGTGTCTCATTTGCAATGTTGAAGCAAACCACTTTGGCTAAGGCCTAGAGTAACTGACAGCTCTTTTATAGAGGCAGGAAGATTTTGAAAACAATCTTACCCTATTTTGGCAAGGTTTGACAGTCATTTTTCTTGTATCTTGCTTGACCAGTCCAGACACCATGCATTTTATCTGTCAAACAAGTGCAATTCCTTCACCAAAGCCCAGTTTTGCAAAGAATAGTACAAACTCCAAGTACAGTGTCTTTGATGCTCAACATTCTTTCAGGAATAGATCAGTGCTGCAAAGAGCCATTGTGTCTCACATCAAAAAAACCCTTAGTTATTTAAATCCCAGTTTCTGCAGTTCCTTTAAGTGTTTGATGATTACCTATCTGTACAGAATACAGTCTCTATGTATCATAAGAACCTGATTAGTGTAAATATGAGTTTGGAAAACATGGGTGAATATTAACCTATAATACTTACTGCTTTAATATATAATGTAAAGACTATTACTTCATATTACAATATTAAACAATCTTGAAACAAATGTGCAACAAATGATGACAACAGCCTCATAATGGAAGCAGCTTATAGATACCTTGATCAGAAGTAGAGATGTATGATACATTATAATAGACGAGTCAACCAACCTTGGAATCCAGTAATTTCAATTTTGCGGAATATATCCAGAGATACCCAATCATACTACAAAAGCATTTGTTCAACTATGTTCATACCAGCACTATTTGTTATAGCCAGAACCTGGAAACAACCTAGGTGCCCCTCAATAGAAGAATGGATAAAGAAGGTGCGGCATATATTCACTTTAGAGATGCACTCAGTGCAATAAAACAATGACATCTTGAATTTTGCATTCAAAGTGTGGAAATAGAAAACATTTTACTGAGATTACCTAGATACAAAAAGATGAATAAGTTATGAACTCCATCAGAAGTGGATTCAAACCATATGCAACAGACATTGGGCCTATAATTCATGATCCTACAGAAGAAAACAAGAACGAGAACCCAAAGAAAAACATATATTTATCCTCCTAGATACTGGATGTAGACAAGATTGCCAGGTGAATGTTGGGATCAAGGGGGTGGCAGTGGGGAGAGAGAAGGGAGAATGGGAGGATTGGGAAAAGGGATGAATGAGATTGAGGAAGGATGGATATAGGAGAAGAAAAGAAGATATCACAAGGAAGGGAACCATTTTAGGTTTGGCAAAAGACTTGGCTCTAGAGGGGGTCCCAGGTGCCCTGGAAGATGTCCCTAGCTCTTTCATCTTGCAGCAGATGAGGGTGTCCCTGAACTGGCCTTATTCCATAGCCCTACTGATAAATATCTTGCATATCACCTTAGAACCTTCATCTAGCAATGTATGGAGATAGAGACACTGCCACACATTGGAGCACTGGACTTAGTTCCCAATGTTCAGATGAAGATCATAAGGAGAGAGAACATGAGTAAGGGAGTTAGGACCTCAAGAATTGCTTCCACACACAGAGACTATGGGACATATATAATAGAAGCTCATCAAGTCCAGCTGGACTGATACTGAATGAGTATGTGATCAAACAAGATTCTCTGAATGTGCCTGACACTGAAAACTGACTGAGAAGCCAATGATAATGGTACTGGGTTTTGATTCTTCTGCATGTACTGATTTTTGCGTGCCTAGTCTGTTTGGATTCAGACCTTCCTAGACATGGATGGAGTGGGGAGGGCCTTGGACTTCCCACTGGGTAGGGCACTCTATTATCTCTGAGGACTCGAGAAGGACAGAGAGGGGGATGGCAGAGTGTGAGTGAAATTTGAAGAAGGGAAGTGGAAATTTTCAATAAATAAATTAAATAAAATAATACCATACCAAGAGATACATTTTATCAATGCAATTTTCTGCCTACCATTAATGAGATCAAGAGAAATAGGAAAACTACATTAATTACAAACTTGTTTGTCCAGTAGCTCACACATATGCCTAGCTAGGTCTTATAACTTAAATTAACCCATAGGTCTTATCTAAGATTAGCCTTGTGGTTTGGTAGCTTACTTAGTGCAGCATTCACATCTTGTTTCCAATACATCTGGATGGAGATTGCAGAATGAATATTTTCCTCTTCCCAGGATTCTCCTAGTCTGTTTACCCTGCCTATACTACCTGCCTGCATTCTGGCCAATGAACATTTTATTGAACCAACACAAGTAACAACTATATACAGGATATAAGAGCATTATTCCACAGTAGTAAACAAAATGTTCCAACACTTCAAGATAACTGAGTTCAAACCTGGCCACTTTTGCAATATGGAGCCTTACCTTGGAATTCTGGTCTACTAAGTTACACTGTATCAAGACGCTTTTCCACAAGGTCAGGGCAATCCCTCAAACTATAAGAGGCACACAGGTAAACTAACTTGGGAGTTCCCTCACTATACACATGAGTCAGCAGAAGCCATAGAAACAAATTACTTGATACAGAGTCATTCTAGGTCTAAGCAAATGACTCTAAATATTCTGCTAGAAAATTTTTAGATGACCAATATGTGCAGGACTATCAGCTGTTAGCATGACGAGGGCTCAAGTCTGATGCATAGAGTGTATATATAGGACTGAAATTTCAAAACCCATCTATTCATAATTTGGTCTTCTATACTTCGAGACAAAAAGGATGCTTTTCTTTTAATTTCAGAAAGTTTGGCCAAGCTCTCAAACTCTCCAATCTCTGCCAAACTCCAGATAAAGGAACACATTAAATATGAAAATTCAACTTCCTTGTGACTAACATGATATGCCTTCTCATTGGCTAAGGCCATTCACACCAATAGACTGCAACTTCTACCTTCAATATATATACTAAAGCTAAACAAATGAAATAAAACAGAGATCTTTGTTTTAAAGAAAAAAGGGGAACTACTGTGGGATAACATTCTTGTAGACTATAAAGATTAGTCACTGGAAAGGTACAGACTTTCCTGTAACTAGGCAGGTAATACAGTTGAGGCTACTACACTAAGTGAAATATGGGAAGGGGATGGCAGAGTGACTTATCAGCTATAGGCAGAAAAAAAATAATGAGAATGACTTATTGAGAAAAGGTAATAAGCCATGTTTCTAAACATAGATAAGAATTAAGGGTTAATATTAAATGTAACAGCTAGCCAATAATAAGTGTGAGCTAATAGGCCAAATAGTTCATAATTAATATAAGTCTCTGTGTGCTCTTTAGAAGTAAGTCACTCTGGGAATAGGCAGGATAAACTCATCTGTCAACAAGAAGGTAATATGGAGGATCTTAAGTGATGCATGCATGGATAGCCCTGGGAAGTAGAAACAGAATAGAGCACCCGAAAAAATTGGGAACAATGGAGGAAGAAAGGTGGGAGGAGGAGGATTGAGATGGAAGAAGGGGAAGGCAAGGAGAAATGAAAGAATGGGCTGGTTGAGATTCAAGAAGGACAGAGATGGAGAAAAATGAAGAAAATATCTCTTATTTATTTATTTATTTATTTATTTATATGTTTGTTAAAGATTTCTGCCTCCACCCCACCACCACCTACCATTTCCCTCCCCCAATCAAGTCCCCATCCCTCATCAGCCCTAATAGCAATCAGGGTTCCCTGCCCTGTAGGAAGTCCAAAGACCATCCACCTCCATCCCATCTAGTAGGAGGAGTATCCAAACTGCCTAGGCTCCCACAAAGCCAGTATGTGCAGTAGGATCAAAAACCCATTGCCATTGTTCTTGAGTTCTCAGTAGTCCTCATTGTCGGCTATGTTCACTGAGTCTGGTTTTATCCCATGCTTTTTCTGACACAGGCCAGCTGGCCTAGGTGAGTTCCCAATAGAACATCCCCATTATCTCAGTGCACCCCTCACGGCCTGAGTTCCTTGCTCGTGCTCTCTCTCCTTCTGCTCCTGATTTGGACCTTGAGATTTCAGTCTGGTGCTCCACTGTGGGTCTTTGTATCTGTCTCCTTTGATCGTGTGATGAAGGTTACTCTTCAGGAGGATGCCTATATGTTTTTCACTGTGTTTACCTTCTTATTTAGCTTCTCGAGGATCACAAATTCTAGGCTCAATGTCCTTTATTTATGGTTAGAAACGAAATATGAGTGAGTACATCCCATGTTCCTCTTTTTGGGGCTGGCTTACCTCACTCAGGATACTGTTCTCTAATATGTATATATTCCATATTTCTTCATCCCTTCTTCCATTGAAGGCCATCAAGGTTGTTTCCCGGTTCTGGTTATTATAAACAATGCTGCTATGCACATAGTTGAGCATATATTTTGTTGTATGATAAGGCATCTCTTGGGTATATTCCCAAGAGTGGTATTGCTGGGTCCAGAGGTAGGTGATCCCGAATGTCCTGTGGAACCACCACACTGCTTTCCAAAGTGGTTGCACAAGTTTGCATTTCCACCCCCAATGGATGAGTGTACCCCTTTCTCCACAACCTCTCCAGCAAAGGATATAATTGGTGCTTTTGATTTTAGCCAATCTGACAGGTGTAAGATGGTATCTTAAAGTTGTCTTGATTTGCATTTCCCTGATCGCTAAGGAAGTTGACCATGACCTTAAGTGTTTTTTGGCCATTTGAAATTCTTCTGTTGGGAATTCTCTGCTCAGCTCAGTGCCCCATTTTATGATTGGGTTGATTAGCCTTTTACGGTCTAGTTTCTTGAGTTCTTTATATATTTTGGAGATCAGACCTTTGTCAGTTGCAGGGTTGGTGAAGATTTTCTCACAGTCAGTGGGTTCCCTTTTTGTCTAGTGACAGTGTCCTTTGCTTTACAGAAGCTTCTCAATCTCAGGAGGTCCCATTTAATCAATGATGCCCTTAATGTCTGTGCTGCTGTCGTTGTACGTAGGAAGTGGTCTCTTGTGCCCGTGTGTTGTTGAGTACTTCCCACTTTCTCTTCTATCAGGTTCAGTGTGTTCTGACTCTTAGTGAGGTCTTTAATCCATTTGGACTTAAGTTTGGTGCATGTTGATAGACATGGATCTATTTTCATTCTTCTACAGATTGACATCCAGTTTTGCCAGCACAATTTGTTGAAGATGCTCTCTTTTTTCCATTGTATACTTTTAACTCCTTTGTCAAAATCAGGTATTCATAGGTTTATGGGTTAAAGTCAGGTTCTTCTATTCGATTTCATTGGTCAACTTCTCTGTTTTTATGCCAGTACCTAGGTTTTTTCAATACTATAGCTCTATAATAGAGTTTAAAGTCAGAGAGGGTAATGCCTTCAGACAGTCCTTTATTGTATAAGATTGTTTTGGCTATCCTGGGTTTTTTGCTTTTCCATATAAAGTTGATTATTGTCTTCTCCAGATCTGTGAAGAATTTTGATGGGATTTTGATGGGGATTGCATTGAATCTAAAGATTGCTTTGGGTAAAATTGTCATTTTTACTATGTTGATCCTCCCAATCCAAGAGCAAGGGAGATCCTTCCATTTTCTGATGTCCTCTTCAATTTTTTTTCAAAGACTTAAAGTTCTTGTCAAGTAGATCTTTCACATCCTTGGTCAGAGTTACCCCAAGATATTTTATGCTATTTGTGGCTATCGTGAAGGGTGATGCTTCACTGATTTCCTTCTCTGCTTCTTTATCCTTAGTGTATAGGAAGGCAACTGATTTTTTTGAGTTGATATTGTATCCTGCAACATTACTAAAGGTATTTATCAGCTGTAGGAGTTCTTTGGTAGAATTTTTGGGGTCGCTTATGTATACTATCATATCATCAGCAAATAATGAATGCTTAACTTCTTCCTTTCCAATACAAATCACCTTGATCCCCTTATGTTGTCTTATTGCTATTGCTAGAACGTCTAGCACTATATTGAACAGATATGGAGAGAGTGGACATCCTTGTCCTGTTCCTGATCTTAGTGGGATGGCTTTGAGTTTTTCTCCATTTAATTTAATGTTAGCTGTTAGCTTGATTTAAATAGCTTTTATTATATTTAGGTGTGAACCTTGTTTCCCTAATCTCTCCCAGACCTTTATCATAAAGGTGTGTTGAATTTTGTCGAATGCTTTTTCAGCATCTAATGAAATGATCATATTGTTTTTTTCTTTCAGTTTATTTATATGGTGGATTACATTGATAGATTTGCTTATGTTGAACCAGCCCTGCATCTCTGGGATGAAGCCTACTTGATAATAATGGATAATTTTTCTGATGTGTTCTTGGATTTGGTTTGCCAGTATTTTATTTTGCGTCAATGTTCATGAATGAGATAAGCCTGTAATTCTCTTTCTTGGTTGGGTCTTTTGTGGTTTTGGTATCAGAGTAACTGTAGATTCATAAAAGGAATTAGGCAATGACTCTTCTGTTTCTATATTGTGAAATACGTTAAGGAGTATATGTATGAGTTCATAGGCTTTCTGGGGATAGCATTGTTGTTGAATTCTAACTTTAATCCATGGTGATCTGATAAGACACAGGTGGTTACCGATATTTTTTTGTAACTGTGTAAGTTTGCTTTGTTACCGAGTATGTGGTCGATTTTTGAGAAGGTTCCATGAGCTGCAGAGAAGAAGGTATATTCTTTCCTATTTGGGTGGAATGTTCTATAGATGTCTGTTAAGTCCATTTGATTCATTACCTCCCTTAATCCTTTATTTCTCTGTTAGGTTTCTGTTTGATTGACCTGTCCATTGGTGAGAGAGGAGTGTTGAAATCTCCTACTATTAGTGTGTGTGGTTTGATGACTGCCTTGAGTTTTAGTAACGTTTCTTTTACATAAGTGGGTGCTTTTATATTAGGGGCATATATATTCAGGATTGAGATTTCATCCTGGTGAATTGTTCCTGTTATGAGTAAAAAATGTCCATCTCCATCTCTTTTGATTGATTTTAGTTTGAAGTCAACTTTCTTAGAAATTAGTATGGCCACACCTGCTTGTTTCTTAGGTCCGTTTGCTTGATAAACCTTTTCCCAGCCCTTTACTCTGAGTAGATGTCTGTCTTTGTGGTTGAGGTGTGTTTCTTGTAAGCAGCAGAATGTTGGATCCTGTTTTCGTATCCAATCTCTTAGCCTGTGCCTCTTTATAGGTGAGTTGAGTCTATTGATATTAAGTGATATTAATGACCAGTGGTTGTTAACTCCGGTCATTTTTCCTTTCTTTCTTTCTTTCCTTTGGTAGTAGAGTTTGTGTGTTTCCCTTCTTCAAGTTGTGCTGGTGAAGGGTCTTTAGATGTCTGAGATATTGTGGGCATTGTTGGACTCCTTGGTTTGTGATTTTCCTTCTATTACTTTCTGAAGGGCTGGATTTGTGGCTACGTATTGTTTAAATTTGTTTTTATCCTGGAAAACTTTGTTTTCTCCATTTATAGTGAACGAAAGCTTGGCTGGGTATAGTAGTCTGGGCTTGCATCCATGGTCTCGTAGTTTCTGCAGTATATCTATCCAGGACCTTCTGGCTTTCATGGTTTCCATAGAGAAATCAGGTGTAAGTCTGATAGGTTTACCTTTATAGGTAACTTGACCTTTTTCCTTTGCAGCTCTTAATATTCTTTCTTTATTCTGTATGTTTTGTGTTTTGATTATTATATGACGAGGAGATGTTTTTTTTTGATCCAGTCGATTTGGTGTTCTGTATGCTTCTTGGACCTTCAAAGGAATATCTTTCTTAAGGTTGGGAAAGTTTTCTTCTATAATTTTATTAAATATATTTTCTGGACCATTGAGCTGTACTTCTTCTCCTTCTTCTATCCCTATTATTCTTAGGTTTGGTCTTTTTATTGTGTCCCAGATTTCCTGAATGTTTTGTGATGAGAATTTGTTGGTTATGCTGTTTTCTTTGATGAGAGTGTTTATTTTCTCTATGGTATCTTCAGTGTCTGAGATTCTTTCTTCTATCTCTTGTAATCTGTTGGTGGAACTTGTCTCTGTAGTTCCTGTTCGTTTATTCAAATTTTCCATCTCCATCCTTCCCTCGGTTTGTGTTTTCTTTATTACTTCCACTTCGTTCTTCAAGTCTTGAACCGTTTCCCTTACCTGTTTGATTACTTTTTCTTGTTTCTCTTGGTTTTCTTGGGTATCTTTGAGATATTTATTCATTTCCTCTACCTTTTTGTTTGTAATCTCTAATTGGTTGTGGCAGTTTTCACCTCCTGTTTAAGGTCCTCTATTATTTTCATAAAATTCACTTTTGAGTCGAATTCTTCTAATTCTTCTGTATTAGGGTTTAGACTTCTCATTTCGGGATTCCTGAATCCTGGTGATGTCACGTTGCCTTTCAAGTTGTTGGGGGAATTCTTGCATTGGCGCCTGCCCATCTTTTCCTTCAAATGGAGCCAGGAGAGGCCTGATGTCTTGGACCAGTCTTTGCTGTGACTAACTCTCTAGGTGTATCTCCTCAGTGTAGGGGCAGGAACCGTTCCCTTCCAGGTGAACTCCTCAACACCAAAACATGGATGCGTGGTATTCCAATGACCCGCGTAAAGAAGGCCGGATGCAAGGGGTCGGGCGGGGTCCAGTAGAACACAGGCGACACTTCAGTACAAGCTGGAGGTGCCTGCGCTCCCTTTCGGGGGTTGCTGAGGCCTGCCCGCTGCTCTGGTTGGGTAGCCTTAGTGTAGGGGCGTTTGTGCTCTCTACCTGGACAGTCCGCCCCAGGATAGTACACACTCACCCGTCCCGATGAAACTTCTTGGCACCTACACAGGAACTCCTGGATGCCCCAATGAGCCAGGGACTAATGGAAGTAGGGCGCAGGCAGAGCAGGTCCAGCAGATCACAGCAGAGACTGCAGCCCCAGCAGCAGGGGCCCGCTTTCCCTGGCGGGGACCTTGAGGCCTGCCCTCTAGTCAGGGACTCACTGCTCTGGGTTGGTAGCCTTATTGGAGGTAATGAAGCAAATGGACTTAACAGACATCTTTAAATCACTCCACTCACATAGGAAAGACTACATCTTCTTCTCATGGAACCTTCTTGAAATTAAACAAATACTTGGTAACTAAGATAACCTTCACAGATACAAATAAATATCAGTGTCCACCCGTGTCTTATCAGATCAGCATGGATTAAAATTAGAAGGCAACAACAATGTTACCCCCAGAAAGCCTACGAACTCATGGAAACTGGACAGTCAACTACTGAACCTCACCTGGATCAAGGAAGAAATAAAGAAAGAAATTAAAGTCTTTCTTGAATTCAATGAAAACGAAGACTCAACATACTCAAACCTATGGGACACTATGAAAGCAGTGCTAAGAGGAAAATTCATAGCATTAAGTGCCCACTTAAAGAAAACGGAGAAAGCACACATTGGAGACTTAATAGCCCACCTGAAAGCTTTAGAAAAAAAAGAAGCAGACTCACCTAGGAGAAGTAGAAGACTGGAAATAATCAAATTGAGGGCTGAAATCAACAAAATAGAAACACAGAAAACAATCCAAAGAATCAATGAAACAAAAAGCTGGTTCATGGAGAAAATCAATAAGATTGATAAACCCCTATCCAAACTAATCAAACGGCGGAGAGAGAATACGCAAATTAACAAAATCAGAAACGAAAAGGGAGACATAACCACAGACTCAGAGGAAATTCAGAGAATCATTAGATCTTACTACAAAAATCTGTATGCCACAAAATTGGAAAATGTTATAGAAATGGACACTTTTTTAGATAAGTACCATATACCAAAGTTAAACCAGGACCAGGTGAACAATCTAAATAGACCTGTTAGTCGCGAAGAATTAGAAGTTGTTATAAAAAACCTCCCCACAAAAAAAACCCAGGTCCAGATGGCTTCAATGCAGAATTCTACCAGAACTTCCAAGAAGACCTAATACCTATACTCCTTAATGTATTTCACAATATTGAAACAGAGAAGTCATTGCCAAATTCCTTTTATGAAGCTGAAGTTACTCTGATACCAAAACCACACAAAGACACAACCAAGAAAGAGAACTACAGGCCAATCTCACTCATGAACATCGACGCAAAAATACTCAATAAAATACTGGCAAACCGAATCCAAGAACACATCAGAAAAATTATCCATTATGATCAAGTAGGCTTCATCCCAGAGATGCAGGGCTGGTTCAACATACGAAAATCTATCAATGTAATCCATCATATAAATAAACTGAAAGAAAAAAACCATATGATCATTTCATTAGATGCTGAAAAAGCATTTGACAAAATTCAACATCCCTTTATGATAAAGGTCTTAGAGAGATTAGGAATACAAGGGTCGTTCCTAACTATAATAAAAGCTATTTATAGCAAGCCGTCAGCTAACATCAAATTAAATGGAGAGAAACTCAATGCTATTCCACTAAAATCAGGAACACGACAAGGTTTTCCACTCTCTCCATACCTCTTTAATATAGTGCTTGAAATTCTAGCAATAGCAATAAGACAACATAAGGGGATCAAAGGGATTCAAATCGGAAAGGAAGAAGTTAAACTTTCATTATTTGCAGACGATATGATAGTGTACATAAGCGACCCCAAAAACTCCAGCAAAGAACTCCTTCAGCTGATAAACACCTTTAGTAGCGTTGCAGGATACAAGATCAATTCCAAAAAATCAGTTGCCCTCCTATACACAAAGGATAAGGAAGCAGAGATGGAAATCAGAGAAGCATCACCCTTCACGATAGCCACAAATAGCATAAAATATCTTGGGGTAACCCTAACCAAGGAAGTAAAGGATCTATTTGACAAGAACTTTAAGTCAATGAAGAAAGAAATTGAGGAGGATACCAGAAAATGGAAGGATCTCCCTTGCTCTTGGATAGGGAGGATCAACATAGTAAAAATGGCAATTCTACCAAGGGCAATTTATAGATTCAATGCAATCCTCATTAAAATCCCATCAAAATTCTTCACAGATCTTGAGAGGACAATAATCAACTTTATATGGAGAAACAAAAAACCCAGGATAGCCAAAACAATCTTATATAATAAAGGATCGTCTGGAGGCATTACCATCCCTGACCTCAAACTCTATTACAGAGCCTCAGTATTGAAAACAGTTTGGTATTGGCATAAAAACAGAGAAGTCGACCAATGGAACCGAGTAGAAGACCCTGATTTTAACCCACAAACTTATGAACACCTAATTTTTGATAAAGGAGCTAAAAGTATTCAATGGAAAAAAGAGAGCATCTTCAACAAATGGTGCTGGCAGAACTGGTTGTCAACGTGTAGAAGAATGAAAATAGATCCATATCTATCACCATGCACAAAACTCAAGTCCAAATGGATTAAAGACCTCAATATTAGTCTGAACACACTGAACCTGATAGAAGAAAAAGTTGGAAGTACTCTACAACATATGGGTACAGGAGATCACTTCCTACGTTTATCCCCAGCAGCACAGACATTAAGGGCAACATTGAATAAATGGGACCTCCTGAAACTGAGTAGCTTCTGTAAAGCAAAGGACACTGTCACTAAGACAAAAAGGCAACCCACTGACTGGGAGAATATCTTCACCAACACTGCAACAGACAAAGGTCTGATCACCAAAATATATAAAGAACTCAAGAAACTAAACTTTAAAATGCTAATGAACCCAATAAAAAAATGGGGCACTGATCTGAACAGAGAATTCTCAACAGAAGAAATTCAAATGGCCAAAAGACACCTAAGGTCATGCTCAACCTCCTTAGCGATAAGGGAAATGCAAATTAAAACAACTTTGAGATACCATCTTACACCTGTCAGAATGGCTAAAATCAAGAACACCAATGATAGCCTTTGCTGGAGAGGTTGTGGAGAAAGAGGCACACTCATTCATTGCTGGTGGGAATGCAAACTTGTGCAACCACTTTGGAAATCAGTGTGGCGATTTCTCAGGAAATTTGGGATCAACCTACCCCAAGATCCAGTAATACCACTATTGGGAATATACCCAAGAGATGCCACATCAAATGACAAAAGTATCTGTTCAACCATGTTCATAGCAGCATTGTTTGTAATAGCCAAAACCTGGAAACAACCTAGATGCCCTTCAATGGAGGAATGGATGAAGAAAGTGTGGAATATATACATATTAGAGTACTACTCAGCAGTAAAAAACAACGACTTCTCGAATTTTGCGTGCAAATGGATGGAAATAGAAAACACTATCCTGAGTGAGGTATCCCAGACTCAAAAAGAGGAACATGGGATGTACTCACTCATAATCGGTTTCTAACCATAAAATAAAAGACATTAAGCATATAATGTGTGATCCTATAGAAGCTAAATAAGAAAGTGAACCCAAAGAAAATCATATAGTCATCCGCATGGAGAGGGGGAAGTAGACAAGATTCTAGGGCAAAAACTGGGAACTTGCGGGTGAGGTGGCATGGGGCAAAGGGGAAATGGGATGAGAAATATGAGAAGGGGAGGATGGGAGGAGCTCGGAGGATTGGGATGGTTGGGATATAGGAATGATGGATACGGGAGCAGCGAAGTATATATCCTATCTAATGGAGCCATCTTAGGGTTGGCAAGAGACTTGACTCTTGAGGGGTTCGCAGGTGTCCAGGAATATGTCCCCAGCTGGTACCTTGGGCAACTAAGGAGAGGGAACCTGAAATGACCCTATCCTATACTGATGAATATCTTGCATATCACCTTAGAACCTTCATCTGGCGATGGATCGAGGTAGAGACAGAGTCTCAATTTGGAGCAACGGTCTGAGCTCTTAAGGTCCAAATGAGGAGCAGAAGGAGGGAGAACATGAGCAAAAAATCAGGACCACGAGGGATGCACCCACCCACTGTGACAGTGGAACTGATTTATTGGGAGCCCACCAAGGCCAGCTGGTCTGGGACTGAATAAGCATGGGTTGATTCCGGACTCTCTGAGCATGGCGGTCAATGAAGACTGATGAGAAGCCAAGGACAATGGCACTAGGTTTCGATCCTAATACATGAACTGGCTTTGTGGGAGCTTAGCCTGTTTGGACGCTCACCTTTCTGGATGTAGATAGAAGGACCTTGGTCTTCCCGCAGGGCAGGGAATTTGGACTGCTCTTCAGTAACGAGAGGGAGGGGGAATGGAGTGGGGGGAGGAGAAGAGGAGTGGGGATAGGGGGAGGGAAGTGGGGGGAGGGCAATATTTGGGAGGAGGGGAGGGAAATGGGAAATGGGGAGCAGGTGGAAATTTTAATTAAAAAAGAATAAAAATAAATAAATAAGTAAAAAAAATATATAAAATAACTTATATAAGATGAATATTTATAATAAAACTTTATTTTCAAGCTGAAAAAAAAAGGAGTATATGTATTTGCTCTTCTTGGAAGTTCAAGTAGAATTCAGCATTGAAGTCATCTGCTCCTGAACTTTTTTAGGAAGGACTATTTTTTATAACAATTTCTAATTCTTCACGACTAACAGGTGTACTAGATCTTTTACCTGTTCTTGGTTTAGCTTTGGTATGTGGTACTTATCTAAAAAAATGTCCATTTCTTTGCATTTTCCAGTTTTGTGCCATATAGGCTTTTGTAGTAAGATCTAATGATTCTCTGAATTTCCTCTGTGTCTGTGGTTATGTCCCCCTTTTCATTTCTGATCTTATTTATTTGCGTGTTCTCTCTGTGTCATTTAATTAGTTTGGATAGGGGTTTGTCAATCTTGTTGATTTTCTCCAAAAACCAACTTTTTGTTTCATTGATTCTTTGGACTGTTTTTTGTGTTTCTATTTTGTTGATTTCAACCCTCAGTTTGATCATTTCCAGTCTTCTACTCCTCCTGAGCGAGTCTGCTTCTTTTTTTTTCTAGAGCTTTCCGGTGTGCTGTTAAGTCCCCAATGTATGCTTTCTCCGTTTTCTTTAAGTGGGCACTTAGTGCTATGAACTTTCCTCTTAGCACTGCTTTCATCGTGTCCCATAGGTTTGAGTATGTTGTCTCTTTATTTTCATTAATTTTAGGAAGACTTTAATATCTTTCTTTTTTTTTTTTTGGTTTTTCGAGACAGGGTTTCTCTGTGGTTTTGTAGCCAGTGCTGGAACTAGCTCTTGTAGACCAGGCTGGTCTCGAACTCACAGAGATCCGCCTGCCTCAGCCTCCCGAGTGCTGGGATTAAAGGCATGCGCCACCAACGCCAGGCTTTTAATTTCTTTCTTAATTTCTTCCTTGACCCAGGTGTGGTTCAGTAGATGACTGTTCAGTTTCCATGAGTTTGTTGTCTTCCTTGGGGTAGCATTGTTGTTGCCTTCTAACTTTAATCCATGGTGATCTGATAAGACACAGGTGGACACTGATTTTTTTTGTATCTGTGGAGGTTTCCTTTGTTTCCGAGTATGTGGTCAATTTTCGAGAAGGTTCCATGAGCTGCAGAGAAGAAGGTATATTCTTTCCTACTTGGGTGGAGTGTTCTATAGATGTCTGTTAAGCCTTTACCTCCAACAATTCCCTTAATTCTCTATTAGGTTTCTGTCTGATTAACCTGTCCCTTGGTGAGAGAGGTTTGTTGAAGTCTCCTACTACTAGTGTGTGTGGTTTGATGTCTGCCTTAAATTTTAGTAATATTTCTTTTAGATACATGGGTGCTTTTAAATTAGGAGCATAGATATTCAGAGTTGAGACTTCACCCTGATGAATTGTTCCTGTTATGATTATAACATGTCCATCTCGATCTCTTCTGATTGATTTTAGTTTTAAGTCTGTTTTGTTAGAAATTAGTATGGCCACACCTGCTTTTTTTTTTAGAACCATTTGCTTGAAAAAGATTTTCCCAACCCTTTACTCTAAGTAGGTGCCTGTCTTTGTGGTTGAGATGTGTTTCTTGCAAACAGCAGAATGTTGGATCCTGTTTTTTTCTCCAACATCTAAGTCTGTGCCTTTTTATAGGTGAATTGAGAGCATTCATATTAAGTGATATTAATGACCAGTGGTTGTTTGCTCCAGTTATTCTTATTGTTTTTGGCAGTAGAGTTTGTGTGTCTCCTTTCTTTGAGTTGTGCTGTTGAAGGGTTGCTAGATGCCTGAGTTATTGTAGGCAGTGTTAGCAATGTTGGATTCCTTGGGTTGTGATTTTCCTTCTATTACTTTCTGCAGGGCTGGATTTGTGGCTACATATTGTTTAAATTTGTTCTTACCTGGAATGTCTTGTTTTCTCCATTGATAGTGAATGGTAGCTTGGCTGGGTCTAGTAGTTTGGGTTGGCATCCGTGGTCTCTTAGTTTCTGCAGTTCCTCTATCCAGGACCTTCTGGCTTTCATGGTTTCCATAGAGAAGTCAGGTGTAAGTCTGATTGGATTACCTTTATAAGTTACTTGACCTTTTTCCTTTGCAGCTCTTAATATTCTTTATTTAATCACTATATTTTGTGTTTTGAATATTATATTGTGAAGGGATGTTTTTCTTTGATCCAGTCTGTTTGGTGTTTTGGATGCTTCTTGAATATTCAAAGGAATATCTTTCTTTAGGTACTCTATTGCTTTCATAAAGTCAATTTTTCCACTACATCTGATTTAGGGTGTTCAAGTCCTTCTGATGTAAGTCATTGGGTTCTGGAAAGTTTTCTTCCAGAATTTTTTTAAAAATATGTTCTGTGCCTTTGAGTTGTGACTCTTCTCCTTCTTCTATATCTATTATTCTTAGGTTTGGTCTTTTTATTGTGTCCCATAATTCCTGAATGTTTTGTGATGAGAATTTGTTGACTTTGCTATTTACTTGGATCAGTGCATTTACTTTCTCTATGGTGTCCTCAGAATCTGAGATTCTTTCTTCATCTCTTGTATTCTTTTGATTATGCTTGATATTTTAGTCTCTGCTGGTTGACCTAGATTTTCCATACCGAGCTGGTCTTCAGTTTGTGTTTTCTTCCTTGCTTCCATTTCAGGTTTCAATTCTTTAACTGTTTCCATTACTAGTTTGATCGTTTTTTCTTGGTTTCCCAGGGTATCATTCACGTATTTACCCATTTCTTCAAACCTTTTGTTATATTTCTCATCCATTTCTATAAGGGCATTTTTTACATGTAGTTTAAGGGACTCTATTACTTTCATAAAGTCAATTTTTCCACTACTTCTCTTTTAGGGTGTTCAAGTCCTTCTGATATAAGATCATTGGGTTCTGGTGTTTTCATGTTGTTTTCAGATTGTTGGGTGAATTCTTGCCTTGGTGCCTGCCCATCTCCTCCTATCAATGCTATCTAATGGGTCTTTTAAAGCAGGATCAGGTTCCCTGCTGGGCCAGTGGCCTCGCTTACAAAATGCCCTTGCTCCGTTTCCTGTCTCCCACCAGGGGCAAAGATCCTTCTCACCACTCAGAAGGGTCTTCAGGAACAGGGCCAGGCTCCCCGTTTGCCAGGGATCTCACCAACAAAAGGCCTACCACTCTGTGGGCCAGCCACCAAAACAGAGAATCTCCCACTGCCCTTTGTCCTGAGCTCCTGACCCAGAGCCCAAATAGGCTAAACTGGGTAATCCCATGGCCCTGCTTAAGGGAGGGAGAGTGACGTCGTCCCCTGGGCACAAGCTGGGCCAGGGGGAGAGAGGTCACAGCAGAGGAAGAGTAGCCTCAGCAGAGGGTACCAGCAGAGGGGTCACTGCCGCTTCTGCCCATAGGTCTCCACCTTGTCTGCGCGCCAGTCTCCTGCTGCCTCTGCATGCCTGTCTCTGCCGCATCTGCCCGCTGGTCTCCGCACGCAGCGTGCGTCTGCCCACTGGTCTCCCCCGGCACGTGCATCTGCCCTGAAAATATCTTGATATAGAAAGCAATACTAGGCTTAGAGAGAAAACTGCTGCCAGAAAAATTCTCAGTAATCCATAAAAACAGTCCCAGATAAAAATTCTAGTACTAGTGGAGAGGGTTTTGAACTGGCCTGCATCTGTAATCACATTCTTGACCACTCTAATATCATCATAGAAGTTTTATTCAACCACTGATGGAAAAAGATGCTAAGATCCATAGCTAAACAGTGAGCGAAGCTTCTGAGGACCAGTTGAAGAGAGGCAGAAGAGAGTATACAGGCAATGGAGTCAAGACCACGGTGGGGTAACCCACAGAGACAGCTTACCTGAGCTAGTGGGAGCTCACTGATTCAGGGATGACATCTGAGAATACCACATTGAATAAAACTAGGTTGTCTGAATGTGACTGACATGTATATGGCTTGGGCAGACTGTGGGTCCCCTGGCAGTAAGACTGGTATGTAATCCTATTTCTTGAATTCGTTTTTTCAACCCCATTTACTTTGGAGGGATGGCTATCATGCTCACACTAGATAAGGGGAGAGGGACTTGTTCCTGCATCAAAGTGATGTATCAGACTTTGCTGACTTTCCATGAGAAGACTTTCCATCTCTGAGCAGTGGATGGGAGTTTGGGAGGGTATAAGTTGGGGGGAGTGTACGAAACAGAGGAAGTAAGAACTGGGACTAGTATATAAAATAGATTGTTTTAAAGTAATAAATAAATTAAAAATTTGTTTTTCCCTTACATGAGATCTCGGTCTGGCATATGCAGTGTTCTTTTTGTGTAGTGCATGTACACCAAATGAAAAATTTGGGTACAAATTTTACTGATCTTGATACTTAGTGTAAAGCATTTTCTTATAATCTTCTTTCACAGTTATGTGCTCAAGAGTTAAGGTTACATTTCTCTGCATCCCGTTCTGCCCTATCCATAATTTTATGCTTTGTATTGAGTATGCTTCAACATAGAAATGCTTCTCTGCCTTTTAGTTGTCAATTCAAGGCTCACTAGAGTGTACTGATATGTTCCAATCAAATGACAATAGAGAACAAGTCTGAATTCATGTAATGAATGACCCTTGCCAAAACAAGCAAGTCACATTATTGTATATTCTTTCATATGCCTTGTTATTTAGATAGGAAAAGAAATAAAGTCAGGAGGTGAGGGCAGCCAGGAAGGAATTTTGTTTGTTTCACTGATCTTCAAGCAGCAAGCTAGTCCTCTTATCTGTGAGTTCCCTGAACAGAAGGTGGTCCTGATTCTGAAGAGTAGATCCATCAGCAAGTTGAGTGTGTTCCTGAATGGTTGGCCGATGCTATTAATGGAGCACAGACACCCCCAAACGCCCTAAATTTTGTGGTCATTCTGCAGGAGCTTCTCTCCCCAGTTCCTTCCTCTCTTATCCGATTCCATCCCAGCTTGCTCCCAGGAACACATTCCCTTCTGTGAGGCCATAAGATACCCCTGCTCAGACTGTTTGAGGGCTGAGGCTCTGGGATGGTGTGGTGAGTGCAACTGGGCAGGATTTTCTTTGTTTCACTCAGTTTGGAAACAGCAAGCTAGTCCATTTTTCTGAGATGTCCCTGGCCAGCAAGTGGCTCTGATTCTGTACCAGAAGATCCATCAGAAGGCAATGGAAGGAAGAAATGAGAAGACAATTTCCTCCACCAACCTGAAAAGCATGATTACACCAGAATCCAATAAACGTACAACAGGAAGACTGGAACACACTTATGCAGAAGAAATAGAAAAACTAGACATTATGAAAATGATAGAGTCCCTTAAACAGGATGTGAAAAACTTCGTTAAAGAAATGGATGAGAAGAATAACAAAAAGTTTGAAGAAATGATTCCGAAAAGATACCCTAGGAAACCAAGAAAAAACAATCAAACAGATAATGGAAACAGGTCAAGACTTGAAAACTAAAATGAAGGTAATGAAGAAAACAAGAAACAAGGGCCACCTGGATATGGAAAATCTAGGTAAACAAACAGAGATTACAGAGAAAACAAGCATAACCAACAGAATACAAAATATAGAAGAAACTATCTCAAATGCTGAAGACACTATAGAGAAAATAAACACACTGTTCAACGAAAACAGCATAACTAAAAATATCTCATTACAAATCATCCAGGAAATCAGGGACACAATAAAGAGAACCAACATAAAAATAATAGGGGTAGAAGAAGAAGATAAATTGCAGTTCAAAGGCCCAAAAATATATTCAATGAACTTCAAAAAAGGATATTCTTATAATAGTTCAAGAAGCATATAGAATACCGAATAGAATGAATCAAAAAAAACCCCTCACATTCTAATAATCAAACACAATACATAGAATATAAAGAAAGAATATTAAGAGCTACAAAGGTAAATCTCAAGTAAATTATAAATATAAACCTTTTAGAATTCATCTGACATGTCTATAGAAACAATGAAAGCCAGGAGTTTTTGGATAGATTGCTACAGAAAGTAAGAGACCATGGATTCAAGGCCAGACTACTATACGCAGTCAAGGTTTAGTTCACAATCAATGTAAAGTCAAACATTCCAGGACAAAAACAAATTTAAATAATATGTAGCCATAAAGACAGCATAACTAAAAGAAATGGAGGGAATATCACAACCGAAGAAATCCAACAAGGCCCAAATAACTCAGACATCTAGCAAATCTTTACAAATACAACACAAAAAGGGGTAACAAAATACTCTAACACCAAAATGAAAAAAAAATAACCAGAGTTAACAACCACTGGTCTTTAATATCACTTATATCAATGTATTCAATTCACCTATAAAAAAGACAGAGGCAAAGAGATTGGATGCAAAGACAGGAACCAACAATCTGCTGTTTACAAGAAGCACACCTTAACCACAAAGACAGACATCGACTCAGAGTAAAGGGTTGGGAAAGGTTTTTCATTATAATGAACCTAAGAAACAAACAGGTGTGGCTATACTAATATCTAACAAAACTGACAAAAAACTAAAGTCAATCAGATGAGATGGTGATGGAGACTTTTTACTCATAACAGGAACAATTCATCAGGATGAAGTCATAATCCTGAATGTCAATGTCCCTAATAAAAAAGCACCCATTTCTTTAGAAAAAAAATTACTAGATCTAAAGGCAGACATCAAAACCCAGAACTAATAGAAGGGATTTCAACACTCCTGTCTTACCATGGACAGATCAATCAGACAGAAAACAAATCACGAAAAAATAGAATTAAAGGAGGTAATGAAAAAAATGGCCTTAACAGACATTTATAGAACATTCAACCTAAAGGGGAAAGAATATACCTAATTCTGAACATCTCATGTTATCTTCTTTAGAACTGACCACATACTATGTAACAAAGCAAACTTCCTTAGATATAAAAAAAATTAGAATCCTCCTGTGTCTTATCAGATCACCATGGAGTAAAGTAAGAATTTAAACATAGTTCTACCCCAAGAAAGTCTAAAACTTATGGAAGCTGAACAGTCAACTATTGACCACAACAGGGTCAGGGAAGAAATAAAGAAAGAAATTAAAGTCTTCCTTAAATTCAATGAAAATTAGACACACCATAAACAATCCTATGGGAAGCAATGAAAGCAGTGCTAAGAAGAATGTTCATAGCTTTTATTGCACACATTAAAAAATGGAGAAAGCTCACATTAGAGCCTTAATAACACAGCTGAAAACTCTAGAAAAAAAGAAGCACACTCACCCAGGAGTAGTAGAAGACCAGAAATAATCAACCAGAAGGCTGAAATCAATAAAATAGGAACACAGTGAACAATTCAAGGAATCAATGAAACAATGAGCAGGTTCTTTTAGAAAGTCAACAAGATTGACAAACAATTTTTCAAACTAAACAAAAGGTACAGATATAATACACAAATTGACAAGATCAAGAATGAAAAAGGAGACTTAACAACAGACTCTGAGGAAATTCAGAGAATCATTAGGTCATTTTACAAAAGCTTGTATGCCGTAAAGTTGGAAAAATAAAAGAAATTGGCATATTTTTCGATAAGTACCATTTACCAAAGTTAAATCAAGAACAGGTGACCAATTTAAATAGACCTTTAAGTCATGAGGAAATAGAAGCGGTCATAAAAAAGCTCCCAAGCTAATAAAGCTCAGGAGCAGATGATTTCAATGCTGAATTTTATCAGAACTTCTGGGAAAAGCTGATACCTATACTCCTTAATGTGTTGCACATAATAGAATCAGAGAGTCATTCCCAAACTCTTCTTTTGAATTGACAGTCACTCTGATTCCAAAACCACACAATGACCAAAACAGGAAAGAGAATTACAGACCAATACCACTCATTAACATTGATGCAAAAATTCTCAATAAAATTTCGTCATACAGAATCCAAGAACACATTTAAAAATTATGCTTTACAATCAAGTTGGCTTGTTTCCTTTTTTGCCTGCTCATGGGCTACCAGGCGTCCCGTTTAGGTGCTGAGGAGTTCCTTCTGGATGGGTTAGGGTGTGCAATTTAGGGTCTGACTCTCTTGGAAGAGAGCACAAATCACCCTCCCCCAGCTCCTGCTGCAGGGCCCCTTTTCTTACACATGACCCAGCCCCCATCTACCCCCCAGAAGCCTGCCTTGCTGTCTCTTAAGTTCTCTCCTCAAGAACAGTTTTCCCGTTCCTACACTAAGGTTACCCACCCAGAGCAGTGAGTGCCTGCCTACCAGGCAGGCCAGAAGGTTCCAAACAAGGGACCACAGGAACATTCAGCTTGGGTCTGCAGGGTCTCCTGTGCTCTATTGAGCACCACCCTCTCTGTCACATTCTCCCTATAGTCCCTGGCTCATTGGGCTACCAGGCATCCCTGTATAGGTGCTGAGAAATTCCATCTGGATGGGTGAGTGTGTGCTATCCAGGGGCTGACTGTCCTGGAATAGAGCACAAACACCCTCCCCCAGCTCGTGCTGCAGGACTTTCTTTCCTACCCACGATCATCCCCAAGCCTGCCTTGTATGCAAGGTCCTTTGCTGAGGAACAGTTTCATGCTCCTACACTAAGGCTACCCACTCAGAGTGGTGAGTGACTGCCTGCCAGACAGGCCTCAAGGACCCCCGAAGGGAGCAAATGAACCTTCAGCTTTGGCTGCAGGGTCTCCTGTGTTCTACTCGATACCACACTACACCCCACATTCGCCATTTTGTCCATAGGTCATTGGACTATCAGGCGTCCATGTTTTGGTGCTGAGGAATCCATCTGGAAAGGAACGGCTCCTGCTCCTACACTCAGGTGATACACCCAGTGAGTCAGTCACAGCAAAGACTGGACCAAGACACTAGGCCTCTCCAGGCTCCATCTGAAGGAAGAGATGGGCAGGCTCCAATGCCAGAATTCCTCAAAATATCCTGAAAGTCAACATGACATTGCCAGAATCCAGGAATCCTGAAATAAAAAGAATTGTATACCCTACTCCAGAAGAATTAGAAGAATTCGACTCAAAATTGAATTATATGAAAATAATAGAGGACCTTGAACAAGAGGTGAAAACTGCCATAAAAAATTAGATATTACAAACAAAAATGTAGAGGAAATATATAAATTTCTCAAAATACCCAAGAAAACCAAGAGAAACAAGAAAAAGCAATCAAAGAGGTAAGGGAAACGGTTCAAGACTTGAAGAATGAAATGGAAGTATAGAAGAAAAAAAAACAAGGTAAGGATGGAGATGGAAAGTCTGGGTAAATAATCAGGAACTACAGAGACAAGTACTACCAACAGATTACAAGAGATTGAAGAAAGAATCTCAGACACTAAAGACACCATAGTGGAAATAAACACAATGATCAAGCAAAACCAACAAATTCTCATCATAAAACATTCAGGAAATCTGGGACACAATAAAAAGACCAAACCTAAGAGGAATAAGGATAGAAGAAGGAGAAGAGTACAGCTCAATGGTCAACAAAATATACTTAATAAAATTAAAAAGAAAACTTTCCCTTCCTTAAGAAAGATATTCTTTGAAGGTCCAAGAAGAATACAGAACACCAAATAGACTGGATAAAAAAAAGTCTCCTCATCATATAATAATCAAAACACAAAACATACAGAATAATGAGTGAATATTAAGAGCTGCAAATGAAAAAGGTCAAGTTAATTATAAAGGTAAACGTATCAAAATTACACCTGACTTCTCTATAGAAACCATGAAAGCCAGAAGGTCCTGGATAGATGCACTGCAGAAACTAAGAGACCATAGATGCAAGCCCAGACTGCCATAACCATCCAAGATTTCATAGAATATAAAGGGAGAAAACAAAATTTTCCAGGATAAAAACAAATTTAAACAATACATAGACACAAATCCAGCCTTACAGAAAGTAATTGAAGGAAAATCACAACCCAAGGAGTCCAACAATGCCCACAATAACTCAGATATCTAATGACCCTTCACCAGCACAACTCGAAGAAGGGTAAAAAAAGAAAGAAAGAAAGAAAAAATGGCCAGAGTTAACAACCACTGTTCATTAATATCACTTAATATTAATGGCCTCAACTCACCTATAAAGAGACACAGGCTAAGACATTGGATATGAAAACAGGGTCCAACATTCCTCTGCTTACAAGAAACACACCTCAACCACAAAGACAGACATCTACTCAGGGTAAAGGGCTGGGAAAATTTTTATCAACAAAATGGACCTAGGAAACAAGCAGGTGTGGCTATACTAATTCCTAACAAAGTTGACTTCAAACTAAAATCAATCAGAAGAGATAGAGAGGGTCATTTTTTACTCATAACAGGAACAATTTATCAGGACAAAGTCTCAATCCTGAATATCTATGCCCCTAATATAAAAGCACCCACTCATGTAAAAGAAACATAACAGAATCTCAAGGCAGTCATTAAACCATAGATACTAATGTAGGAGATTTTAACACTCCTCTCTCACCAATGGACAGGTCAATCAGACAGAAACCTAACAGGGAAATAAGAGGATTAAAGTAGGTAATGAAGCAAATGGACTTAATGGATATCTATAGAACATTGCATCCAAATAGGAAAGAATATACCTACTTCTCTGCAGCTCGTGGAACTGAAAATTGACCACATACTCATTAATAAAGCAAACATCCACAGTTACAAAAAATATTAGCAACCACCTGTATCTTATAGATCACCTTGGATTAAAGTTAGAATTCAACAACAATGCTACCTCCAGAAAAACTATGAACTCAAGGAAACTGGACAGTCAACTACTGAACAACTCCTGGATCAAGGAAGAAATAGAGAAATTAAAGTCCTTCTTGAATTCAATGAAAATGAAAACTCTACATACTCAAACCTATGGGACAGTATGAAAGCAGTGGTAAGAGGAAAGTTCATAGCACTAAGTGCCCACTTAAAGAAAATGGAGAAAGCACACATTGGAGACTTAATAGGAGGAGTAGAAGTCTGGAAATAATCAAACTGGGGGCTGAAATTAACAAAACAGAAAAACATAACACAATCAAAAGAATCAATGAAACAAAATCTTGACTTGGAGAAAATCAACAAGATTGAAAAACCCCTATCCAAACTAATGAAATGGCAGAGAGAGAATACGAAAATTAACAACATCAGAAATGAAAAGGGAGACATAACCACAGACACAGAGGAAATAAAGAGAATCATTAGATCTTACTAGAAAAGCCTATTTGCCACAAATTTGGAAAAGGTAAAAGAAATGGACAATTTTTAGATAAGTACCATATACCAGAGTTAAAATATTACCAGGTGAACAATCTAAATGGACCTGTTAGTCGTGAAAAATTAGAAGATGATATAAAAATCCTCCCAACCAAAAAAGCCCAGGTCCAAATGGCTTCATGTCAGAATTCTACCAGAACTTCAAAGAAGACCTATTACCTATACTCCTTAATGTAATGTATTTCACAATATAGAAACAGAGAAATCATTGCCAAACTCCTTTTATGAAGCTGCAGTTACTCTGATACCAAAACCACACAAACACCCAACCAAGAAAGAGAACTACAGGCCAATCTCACTCATGAACATCGATGCGAAAATCCTCAATAAAATACTGGCAAAACAAATCCAAGAACACATTAGAAAAATTATCCATTATGATCAAGTAGGCTTCATGCACGGATGCAGGGCTCATTCCACATAGGAAAATCTATCAATGTAATCCATCAAGTAAAGAAACTGAAAGAAAAAAACCACATGATCATTTCACTGGATGATGAAAAAGCATTTGACAAAATTCAACATCCCTTTATGATAAAGGTCTTAGAGAGATTAGAGATACAAGGGTCGTACCTAACTATAATAAAAGCTATTCATAGCAAGCCGACAGCTAACATCTAATTAAATGGAGAGAAACTCAATGTCATCCCAGTAAAATCAGGAACAAAACAAGGTTGCCCACTCTCTCCATACCTCTTACATATAGTGCTTGAAGTTCTAGAAATAGCAATAAGAAAACATAAGGGGATCAAAGGGATTCAAATTGGAAAGGAAGAAGTTAAACTTTCATTATTTTCAGATGATATGATAGTGTACATAAGCGACCCCAAAACACCTCCAAAAAACTCCTACAGCTGATAAACACCTTAAGTAGAGTGGCAGTATACAAGATCAAATACAATAAATCAGTTGCCCTCCTATACACGAAGGATAAGGAAGCAGAGAGGAAAATCAGAGAAGCATCACCTTTGACGATAGCCACAGATAGCATAGAATACCTTGGGGTAAATCTAACCAAGGAAGTGAAGGATCTATTTGACAAGAACTTTAAGTCTTTGAAGAAAGAAATTGAGGAGGATACCAGAAAATGGAAGGATCTCCCTTGCTCTTGGATTGGGAGGATCAACATAGTGAAAATGGCAATTCTACCAAGGGCAATTCCTAGATTTAATGCAATCCCCATCAAAATCCCATCAAAATTCTTCACAAACATTGAGAGGACATTATTCAACTTTGTATGGAAAAACAAAAGACCCAGGATAGCCAAAACAATTGTATTCAATAAAGGAACTTCTGGAAGCATTACAGTCCCTGACTTCAAACTCTATTACAGAGCTTCAGTATTGAAAACAGCTTGGTATTGGCATCAAAACAGAGAAGTCGACCAATGGAATCAAGTAGAAGACACTGATATTAACCCACAAACCTATGAACACTGATCTTTGATGAAGTAGCTAAAAGTAATCAATGGAATAAAGAAAGCACATTCAACAAATGGTGTTGTCAGAACTGGTTGTCAACCTGTAGAAGAATGAAAATAGATCCATATCTATCACCATGCACAAAACTCAAGTCCAAATGGATTAAAGACCTCAATATAAGTCTGAACACACTGACCTGATAGAAGAAAACGTGGGAAGTACTCTACAACACATGGGCACAGGAGAACACTTCCTACGTATAACCCCAGCAGCACAAACACTAAGGACATCATTGAATAAATGGGACCTCCTGACACTGAGAAGCTTCTGTAAAGCAAAGGACACTCTCACTAAGACAGAAAGGCAACCCACTAATTGGGAGAAGATATTCACCAATCCGCAACTGACAAAGGTCTGATCTCCAAAATATATATAGAACTCAAGAAATTAGACAATAAAGGTTATTCAATCCAATTATAAAATGGGGCACTGAGCTGAACAAAGACATTTCAACAGAAGAATTTCAAATGGTCAAAAGACACTTAAGATCATGCCCAAGTTCCTTAGCAATCAGGGAAATGCAAATCAAGACAACCTTAAGATAGCATCTTACACCTGTCAGAATGGCTAAAATAAAAAACACCAATGATAGCCTCTGCTGGAGAGGTTGTGCAGAAAGGGGCACACTCATCCATTGCCGGTGGGACTGCAAACTTGTGCAACCACTTTGGAAAGCAGTGTGGCGGTTTCTCAGGAAAGTCGGGTTCAACCTACCTCTCGACCCAGCAATACCACTTTTGGGAATATACCTAAGAGATGCCCTAACATACAACAAAAGTATATGCTCAACTATGTTCATAGCAGCATTGTTTGTAATAGCCAGAACCTGGAAACAACCTAGATGCCCTACAATGGAAGAATGGATTAAGAAGTATGGAATATATACATATTAGAGTACTACTCAGCAGTAAAAAACAATGACTTCTTGAATTTGCATACAAATGGACAGAAATTGAAAACACTATACTGAGTGAGTTAAGTCAGACTCAAAAAGAGGAACATGGGATGTACTCACTCATATTTGGTTTCTAGCCATAAATAAAGGACATTGAGACTATAATTTGTGATTCTAGAGAAGCTAAATAAGAAGGTGAACCCAAAGAAAAACATATAAGCATCCTCCTGAATATTAACCTTCATCAGGCAATGAAAGACGACAGAGACAGAGACCAACACTGGAGCACTGGACTGAAGTCACACGATCCAAAGGAGGAGCAGAAGGAGAGAGAGCACGGGCAAGGAACTCAGGACTGCGAAGGCAATGGGAATGTTCTATTGGAAACACACCAAGGCCAGCTGGGCGGGGTCTGAAAAAGCATGGGACAAAACTGGACTCGCTGAACATAGCAGACAATGAGGACTACTGAGAACTGAAG
Organism: Chionomys nivalis; assembly: GCF_950005125.1. Classification (NCBI taxonomy): domain Eukaryota; kingdom Metazoa; phylum Chordata; class Mammalia; order Rodentia; family Cricetidae; genus Chionomys; species Chionomys nivalis. The sequence goes on along the minus strand of NW_026646937.1, from coordinate 735,160 downwards.
AACAATGGCAATGGGTTTTTAATCCTATTGCAAATAATGGCTTTGTGGGAGCCTAGGTAGTTTGGATGCTCACCTTAATAGACCTGGATGGAGGTGGGTGGTCCTTGGACCTCCCACAGGGCAGGGAAACCTGATTGTTCTTTGGGCTGAGGAGGGAGGAAGACTTGATTGGAAGAGTGGGGGGAAATGGGAGGTGGTGGCAGGGAAGAGGCAGAAATCTTTAATAATTAAATTAATTAATTAATTAATTAATTAAATAAAAGATCTTTAACTTAAAAAAAACACCAAACCTAAGAATAATAGATATATAAGGAGAAGAGTCACAGCTCAAAGGCCCAGAACATATTTTTTAACAAAATTATGGAAGAAAATTTTCACAACATAAAGAAAGATATTCCTTTGAATATTCAAGAAGCATACAGAACACCAAACAGTCTGGATCAAAAAAAATCCCCTCACCATATAAAAATCAAAACACAAAACATACAGATTAAAGAAATAATAGTAAGAGCTGCAAAGGAAAAAGGGCAAGTAACTTATAAAGGTAAACCAATCAGACTTACACCTGACTTCTCTATGGAAACCATGAAAGCAAGAAGGTCCTGGATAGAGGTACTACAGAAACTAAGAGACCGTGAATGCAAGCCCAAGCAAAATACCCAGACAAGCTATCGTTCACTATCAATTGAAAAAACAAACATTTCAGCTTAATAACAAATTCAAACAATACGTATCCACAAATCCAGCCTTACAGTGTGTAATAGAAGGAAAATCACAACCCAAGGAATCCAACATTGCCAACACTGCCTACAAGGACTCAGGCATCTAGCAAACCTTCACCAGCCCACTCAAAGAAGGGAGACATAGAAACTCTACTAACAAAAACAATAAGTATAACTGGAGTAAACAGCTACTGGTAATTAATATCACTTACTATTAATGGACTCAATTCACATATAAAAAGGCACAGGCTGAGAGATTGGATACGAAAACAGGATCCAACATTCTGCTGTTTTACAAGAAACACATCTCAACCACAAAGACAGGCATCTAATCAGATTAAAGGGTTGGGAAAAAGTTTTTCAAGCAAACGGGCCTAAGAATCAAGCAGTAACTGCCCAGTTAAAGAAAATAGAGAAAGCACACATTGGAGACTTAACAGCCCACCTGAAAGCTCTAGAAAAAAAAGAAGCAGACTCACCTAGAAGGAGTAGAAAACTGGAAATAATCAAACTCAGGGCTGAAATCACCAAAATAGAAAGACAGAAAACAATCCAAAGAATCAATGAAGCAAAAAGTTGGTACTTGGAGAAAATTAACAAGATCGACAAACCCTTATCCAAACTAACTAAACGACAGAGAGAGAACACTCAAATAAATAAGATCAAAAATGAAAAAGGGGACATAACCACAGACACAGAGGAAATTCAGAGAATCATTAGATCTAACTACAAAAGCCTATATGCCAAAAAACTGGAAATGCAAAAGAAATGGACATTTTTTTAGCTAAGTACCATATACCAAAGCTAAACCAAGACCAGGCGAACAATCTCAATAGATCTGTTAGTCGCAAAAAATTAGAAGCTGTTATCAAAAACCTCCCTTCCAAAAAAAGCCCAGGACCAGATGGTTTCAATGTGGAATTCTACAAGAACTTCCAAGAAGACCTAATACCTATACTCCTGAAGGTATTTCACAATATAGAATCAGAAGAGTCACTGCCAAATTGCTTTTATGAAGCTACAGTCACCCTGATACCAAAACCTCACAAAGATTTAACCAAGAAAGATAATTACAGGTCAATCTCACTCCTAAACAGTGATGTTAAAATTCTCAATAAAATACTGGCAAACCAAATCCAAGAATACATGAAAAAAATTATCCATTATGATCAAGTAGGCTTCATTCCAGAGATACAGGGCTCGTTCAACATAGGGAAATCTATCAATGTATTCCATCATATAAATAAACTGAAAGAAAAAACCATATGATCATTTCATTAGATGCTGAAAAAGCATTAGACAAAATCCAACACCCCTTTATGATAAGGGTCCTGGAGAGATTAGGGATACAAGGGTCATACCTAAATATAATAAAAGCTATTTACAGCAAGCCAACAGCAAACATTAAATTAAAGTGAGAAAAACTCAAAGCCATCACACTAAAATCAGGAACATGACAAGGCTGTCCTTTCTCTCCATACCTCTTCAATATAGTGCTTGAAGTTCTAGCAATAGCAATAAGACAACATAAGGGGATCAAGAGGATTCATTTTGGAAAGGAAGAAGTGAAAATTTGTTATTTGCAGATGATATGATAGTATACATAAGCGACCACAAAAACACTACCAAAGAACTCCTATAGCAGATAAACACTTTTAGTAATGTGGCAGGATTCAAGATCAACTCCAAGAAAGAGGTGCCTTCCTATACACTAAGGATAAGGAAGAAGAGAGGGAAATCAGAGTAGCATCACCTGTAACAATAGCCACAAATCTGTCACAATAGCCACAAATAGCATAAGATATCTTGGGGTAACTCTGGTCAAGAAAGTGAAAGATCTCTTTGACAAGAACTTTCAGTCTTTTAAGAAAGAAATTGAAGAGGACACCAGAAAATGGAAGGATCTCCCTTGTTCTTGGATTAGGAGGATCAACATAGTAAAAATGGCAATTTTACCAAAAGCAATATATAGATTCAATGCAATCCCCATCAAAATCCCATTAAAATTCTACTCAGCCCTTGAGAAGACAATAATCAACTTTATATGGAAAAATAAAAAAACTCAGGATAGCCAAAACAATCTTATACAATAAAGGATTGTCTGGAGGCATTACCATCCCTGACTTCAAACTCTATTACAGAGCTACAGTATTGAAAACAGCTTGGTATTGACATAAAAACAGAGAAGTCAACCAACGGAATGTAAAGAAGACGCGGACTTTAACCAACAAACCTAAGAACACCTGATTTTCGATAAAGGAGATAAAAGTATACAATGGATAAAAAATATCATCTTCAACAAATTATGCTGGCAAAACTGGATGTCAATCTTTAGAAGAATGAAAATAGATCCATGTCTATCACCATGCACTAAACTTAAGTCCAAGTGGATTAAAGACCTCAATAAGAGTCAGAACACACTGAACCTGATAGAAGAGAAAATGGGAAGTACTCTACAACAGATGGGCACAGGAGACCACTTCCTACGTATAACCCTAACAGCACAGTTATTAAGGGCCTCTTTGAAAATATGGGACCTCCTGAGACTGAGAAGCTTCTGTAAAGCAGAGGACACTGTCACTAAGACAGAAAGGCAACCCACATACTGGGAGAAGATCTTCAACAACCCCACAATTGACAAAGGTTTGATCTTCAATATATATAAAGAACTCAATAAATTAGACCGTAAAAGGCTAATCAACCCAATTATAAAATGGGGCAATGAACTGAACAGAGAATTCTCAACAGAAGAAGTTCATATGGCCAAAAGACACTTAAGGTCATGCTCAACGTCCTTAGAGATAAGGAGAATCCAAATCAAGACAACTTTATGATGTCATCTAACACCTGTCAGAATGGCTAAAATCAAAAACACCAATGATAGCCTTTGCTGGAAAAGTCATAGAAAAAGGGGTATACTCATTCATTGCTGTTGGAAATGCAAACTTGTGCAACCACTTTGGAATGCAGTGTGTCACTTTCTCAGGAAATTTGGGATCAACATACTCCTGACCCAGCAATATCACTCTTGGGAATATACCCAAGAGCTGCCTTATCATACAACAAAAGTATATGCTCAACTATTTTCATAGCAGCATTGTGTGTAATAGCCAGAACCTTGAAACAATCGAAATGCCTTTCAATGGAAGATGGATGAAGAAAGTATGGAATATATCCATATTAGAATACTACTCAGCAGTAAATACAATGACTTCTTGAATTTTGCATGCAAATGGACAGAAATAGAAATACTATCCTGAGTGAGGTTAGCCAGACCCAAAAAAAAAGAGGAACATGGGATGTACTCACTCATATTTGGTTTCTAGCCATAAATAAAGGACATTGACTCTAAAATTTATGACCCAAGAAAAGCTAAATAAGATGGTGAACACAAAGGAAAACATATAGACATCCTCCTGAATTTTAACCTTCATCAGCGATGAAAGGTGACAGAGACAGAGTCCCACATTGGAGCACCAGACTACAACCCCAAACCAGGAGCAGAAGGAGAGAGCGCATGAACAAGGAACTCAGGACTACGAGGGGTGCACCCACATACTGAGACAAAGGGGATGTTCTTTTGGAAACTCACCATGGCCAGGTGGACTGGGTCTCAAAAAACATGGGATAGTACTGGACTCAATAAACATAGCAGACAATGAGGACTGCTGAGAAGTCAAGAACAATGGCACTGGGTGTTGATCCTACTGCACATACTGGCTTTGTGGGAGCCTAGGCTGTTTGGATGTTCACCTTAATAGACCTGGAAGAAGGTGGGATGTCCTTGGACTTCCCACAGGGCAGGAAACCCCGATTGCTCTTAGGACTGATGAGAGAGGGAGACTTGATTGGTGGAGGGGGAGAGTTATGGGAGTCAGTGCCAGGGAAGAGACAGAAATCTTTAATAAAGAAATAAATTAATAAAAAAAAACTGAAAAAAAGCCAACTGTGATATTGATGGTGAGTAATTTTGATAACATCAATGCATTGGAAAAACACCTATAACATAAAAGAAAGCCTATCCGGTATTCATTTAAAGATTTACCTTTCATGGACATCCATTAATGCTCTGAAAAGTTGTTAGGAAACATATGGCAGAAGTGGTCACTAGCCTTGTCACATATATCCTGTCCCTAGATACACCCCTACTTGGGACTGAATCTTACATGTGTGTGACTAAGTTGAACTTGGCAGTTTGTTTCAATTAATTCCAATAAAGCTGAAAATTCCACCCACTATCTAATTACACTTACATCAAATAACAAAATGTATTTGAATCACTTAATTCCCAGGGAGCACATGTACAGAAGACAATAATTGTATCCATGGAAGTCATAGGTACCAGGAACCAGATCTGCCCAGGTCTCTGTCTAGAGAAGGAGAGCAAAAGGTATTCAAATCATGTAATGGGTGGGAAGGACGTGAAGTTGCACAACTCCTGAGAGATGCTGGAAGTATGTAGGTTCAAGATGGCTCATTCCAAGATTGCCTAGATAAAGGTAGAAGTAGTGCCAGGATGCTTATTCTTAATTAGACAAAAATTAAAATATGCTCTAATTGATACTGAAAGTGTAATGTGTTTCATGAGGTCCTTCTGCTCCTCCAGCCAATAGACACCGAGATACCAGCCCATTGGGGCGTGGTCTCTTTCCCTTTAAAAACAAAGTGGCTACTTCCCTCCTCTCTCTCTTTACTTTCTGCTCCGGTTCCGGCGACTAGACTTCTTCCTAATTGCGTGCACAGAGGGCTGTGGTCTGGGACGGTGATCTGTAAGTTTATTCCCCTTTAAATAAATACCACCCTAATAATCACAATTCCAAACTGGTGTGGGATTGTTTATGACTTGTGCCTTCATCTGGCACCCAACGTTTGGTTTTAGGACCCTTCCTTACCACCCGCTCGGCTGCCCGCCGCCAGTTCGGCCACGGCCTGTTCCTTGTGGCCTGTGCCTTGTGCGTGGAGCCAGCAGTTTAACATAAATCATCATACAGTGGCTTTTCTTGCTGCAGTTTTTTATATTTTCCCTTTAGACACCTCAGATTGACTTCAAGTCTCGGCTCAGCTTATCGTTTGCCTCGCTACGTGGATTTAAATTCGACAGGCCTGCATAGTCTCTGCCCATGTGGTTTGCTCTTTTCTCAATCACCTTCAAATCTCCCTTGCAAGCGCAGCTCTTAAGCGGAACGAACCAGAGCACGCGGTTACCGGTTGCGGAAAGCTGCAACCCCTTGGGACAACTCTGTCACATGGAGGCATACACGGCTTCCGGGTTACTCTTCTCTACCCCTGGATTCTGGGTTTATGGTTCCGTGTACGGAATTGATTTAATTACATTTACTTTGTTGAGCAACTGGCATTTCCCAGTTTTTAACAAATACTAGGCAGACACTGAAACAGGACCCTGTTTTCGTCGCGACATGGGAACAGCGCCACCTGCTGGATAATAGGTAATATGAAAGTTTTCGTTTCCAACATGAATTTTACTGTTTTGACTACCAAAACAATGGGTTTTTTCATGCAAGGTTTATATCACTATGGAGATAACTTTATTTACTGGTTACTAGATTTCAGTATTCTTTTGAATATTCTATTACTTAGGAAAAATATGGTCCTAAGAACCATACAATCTTTAACAGAAACTAATACAGGTCAGGAGATTCAGGATTCAAAAGCTTTGAAATCACAGGTGCAGAATGTGGACAAAAAAATTGATACCTCAGTGAAATCACTAGAAACACATGTAGCTCAGGAGATTCAGGATTTAAGAGAGACAATGATAAGAAGACTTGAAATGATTGAAGAAATTATTGGAGCTGGTGAACAGTGAGAAGGCACAAGGACAGGATACAATGCCACCACCAGCTATTAGATCTGGCTTACCCAGGGTTTTAGCGACATACCCTGTAATTCATTCTGACAAAGCATCAACTTCTAAAGGCTCAAAGGGAGTCAGAGAAGCTAGATGGATGCCAATAGCAATAAATGATCTAAAAGAAATTAAGCAAGTTATTGTTACCTTTGGCTTGCACTCTGCATATGTTAAGGAAATGATAAGGACTTGGGCTTCTAATGCTAGAGCTACCCCCCACAATTTCCATCAGTTAGTGTCTGCAGTTTTAGATAATGGACCTTCCTTGATGTTTGGAATCTATTTCAGAGAAGAATCCAAACATATGGAACAGCAAGGAAGAGCAAAACGTGTGGAGGTTTCCCAAGATCAAATTCTTGGTGTAGGACAATATGCTGATCCACAGGTACAAGCTCTTTATGATGATGAAGTACTGTGTTTATGTCAGCAAGCAGCTTTAAATGCTTGGAATAGGCTACACGATCCAGCAAAAAGGGTTGAATCATATACCAGAATTAGGCAGGGACAGAGAGAACCCTTTATTGAATTTTTGCAAAGATTAATTAAGGCTCTGGACATAGGGCTAACAGACCCAGAAGCTAGACGACTACTTCTTGAATCTCTAGTTTTGAGAATGCAAACGTAGAATGCAAAAAGATAATTGGGCCTTTAAAGTTTAGATCAGCACCTATGGATGAATGGATTCAGCATACAATGAATGTTGAGACGATTAGCTATAATGATGAAACTTGGGTAGGAGAAGCGATTTCCCAAGCAATGAGGAGACATCAAACTGCCAGGTGTTTTAATTGTGGTAAATTAGGACATCTGGAAAGGGATTGCAGGCAAAGGATTTCTAGGAATAATATCCCTTCTGGGAATGACAAAAATAGGAGACCTCGGCCTTCAGGTATATGTAGGAGATGCGGTAAAGGCCGACATTGGTCCAGCGAATGCAGGTCAACAACAGACAGACAAGGCAACCCGGTACCATCGGGAAAATCCTTGAGGGGCCTCTCGAAGGCCCCCAAGCCAACAGTGGCCCAGTCATTCCCAGTCACAGAAGAGAACGTGCCTCACCAAGAAAATTAAAAGCTCCAATTTCTGCTGTAAAAAAATATTACTGGTCTAAATGATGAATTACACATGGAGGATGAGTCAAAAAACCAGGTAGGACAGAGTAAACGCATATTTTGGCAGACTTCTATTAATGATCAAAGACCAAAGCTAAGAGTCTGTATAAATGGCACTTTTATTGAAGGCTTATTAGACACAGGTGTGGATGTAAGTATCATTACTCCAGAATCTTGGCATCCGAATTGGCCTCTTCAAGAGGTAGATGTTCAGTTCCTGGGAATTGGAACCCTATCTCGTGTAAAACAAAGCACAAGATGGGTTGAATGCATAGGGCCTGAAGGGCAAATAGGAAGACTAAGGCCATATATTGCCAATATCGCAATAAATTTCTGGGGCCGCGACCTGCTACAGCAATGGAATACCCAGATTAACATTCCTGTAGTTCCAGGAACTCATAATTCTGGGAAGGACATGATGAGATATTATGGGAAAACGTCACCAGCCATTCAGGCTGTACAAGAACATACAGCAAATACCAAACCTTTAGAGGTACCAACAGCTCTACCTTTAAAATGGCTAACTGAGAAGCCAATATGGATCAAACAGTGGCCTCTAGCTGAAGATAAATTACAGGCATTGGAACAGCTGGTGCAAGAGCAACTAGATGCTCACCATATTGAAGAATCAACCAGCCCTTGTAATTCTCCTGTGTTTGTTTTAAAAAAAAGAAATCCGGTAAATGGAGAATGGTGACAGATTTAAGAGCTGTCAACAAGGTAATTCAACCTATGGGCCCACTACAATCTGGAATTTCTTTGCCTTCTCTATTACCAAAAGGATGGCCTCTTATAGTTATTGATTTGAAAGACTGTTTTTTCACCATACCATTACAAGAAAATGATAGAGAAAAAATTGCCTTCACAGTGCCTACTTATAAAAATTCTCAGCCTAATAGGAGATATCAATGGACTATCCTCCCACAGGGTATGCTCAATAGTCCTACATTGTGCCAATATTTTGTAAGTAAGCCATTGGAAATAATTCGTAAACAATTCCCCAAGTCCGTAATTTACCATTACATGGATGACATCTTGTTATCTGATTCAAATAAAGATACTTTAGAAAGGATGTTTGAAGAAGTAAAGAAAGTCTTGCCTAGGTGGGGATTACAAATTGCCCCTGAAAAGATTCAAAGAAGAAATTCTATTAATTACCTAGGATACAGAATAGGGTTAGAGAAAATTAAAATGCAAAAGGCACAAATTAGGCGAGTCCGGTTAAAGACTCTTAATGACTTCCAAAGATTGTTAGGAGACATTTCCAGTCTATGACCACCTGTTGGCATAACACCTGATCTAATAGTTCATTTAAACAAAACCTTAGATGGTGATAAAGATTTGAATAGTCCAAGAAAACTGACAGCTGAAACAGAAAAGGAACTGACAATGATTGAGGAAAAATTACAGGAGGCACATGTGGATAGGGTGAACCCAAATCTTAGCTGCATCATAATCATATTACCTTCCAGAATTTCTCCTACAGGGATTCTAATGCAGAGGAAACATATTATTTTAGAGTGGATATTTATACCTAATAAACCAAGTAAAAAATTAAAAACTTATGTGGAAAAAGTCTCTGAATTAACTATAAAAGGTAAACTGAGTCTTTGTCAACTAGCAGGTATAGACACAGCAGAAATTATAGTGCCTTTTACTACTGAAGAAATAAAAAAGTTATGGGAAGACAATGAACCATGGCAAAGAGCTTGTGCTAATTTTTTGGGAGAAATTAATAGCAACTATCCCAAAAGTGGTAGACTTAACCTCATAAAGAGAACTTCTTGGATTCTTCCTAGAATTGTACGTGATGCTCTAATAACTGGAGTCTGTACGTTCTATACTGATGCAAATAAATCAGGGAACGCAGGTTATAAGTCAGATGAATTGAGTAAGGTGGAACAAAGCCCTTATAATTCTGTCCAGAAGGAAGAATTATATGCCATTCTTATGGTGCTAAGGGATTTTAAAGAACCTCTTAATATAGTTACAGATTCACAATATGCAGAAAGAGTTATCTTGCATATTGAAACCACTGAATTTATACCAGATGACACAGAGTTGACTTCATTGTTTATCCAGGTACAAGACATAATCAGGAACAGGCTTTGTCCAATGTACATAACACACATCCGGTCCCATACAGGTCTGCCTGGTCCTCTAACACAAGGCAATGCTGAGATTGATCAATTATTGATTGGAAGCGTGTTGCAGGCCTCAGAATTTCATAAGAAGCATCATGTCAATAGTAAAGGCCTAAAGAAAGAATTTTCCATTACATGGCAACAAGCTAAGGACATTATAAAGAGATGTCCTACTTGTTCTTTCTATAATCAAACACCGTTGCCTGCAGGGAGTAACCCAAAGGGTACTAAGAGAAATGAAATCTGGCAGATGGATGTGTTCCACTTTATGGAATTTGGTAAATTAAAATATGTACACCACACCATAGACACGTATTCAGGTTTTCAATGGGCTACTGCCCTGAGCTCAGAAAAGGCTGATTCAGTAATCACACATCTATTGGAAGTTATGGCCATCATGGGAATACCTGCACAAATAAAGACAGACAATGGTCCAGCATATGTATCTAAGAAAATGAAATGCTTTTTTGCTTATTATAATATAAAACACATTACAGGTATACCACATAATCCCACAGGTCAGGCAATTATAGAAAGATCAAATTGTACTATAAAGGATATGCTGAACAAACAGAAAGGGACCAAAAATACCCCCAGAAATAGATTACATAATGCTTTATTGACCTTGAATTTTCTTAACGCTAATGAGAAAGGAATGACAGCAGCAGAAAGACATTGGATAATGGAAAAGTCTGCTGAACTAAATCAACCAATTTATTTCAAAGATGTGCTGACCTCTCAATGGAAGCCAGGAGATGTGCTACGTTGGAGAAGGGGTTTTGCTCTTGTTTCCACAGGAGAAGAAAAATTGTGGGTACCATCAAAATTAATAAAGGTTCGATTTGAAGAGGAGAAACCTCTTGGAAAGATTAATAAAGGTTCGATTTGAAGAGGAGAAACCTCTTGGAAAGGAGAAATGACAACTCATCCACAATGATGATATTCCTACAGGTGGTAAGAACAACATATAGAATGGGGGCAGGGTTCTGTTCTTATCTCCACAGGAAAACACTCATCTTTGAAAAATTCAAGGGATCCTGGATGTTTGGATACTGACAGATGGAAAAATACCTGCCCAATAGGAACTATCAAGAAAACTGAATAAGTTGTGTAAGTAAAATATACTAAACCATATTTCTAAATTTATAGAGCTGGTTTTGAAGGTGGACTCTGGCTCAGTCCCTCTCCAATTCCAAGCCTGTTGGTAAGAGAAAAACCCAGAGTTTCTGGAGTTTCTGTGTATTGTCAAGAGCCATGATAGGGGACAGAAAGAAATATGAGTTTAGAAAATATCTTTGCTTTTCCACATATCTATCATACTTTTCATTGAATATATCTATCATTCCTTTCATTGAATATATATATATATATATATGTGTGTGTGTGTGTGTGTATGTCTCTATGATTAATGTTTAAGTTTTTCACAATGAACAATGAGTTTTTCCTGAAGTGACATTTAAAGTTTCCAGGAAGAAGATGGGGCCCCATAACAACGACTACACCTGGTTGATATGATGTCATGATACTGATAGAGCTACTACAAGACCTGTTTTGGGTACCAGCTGCACAAGATGATCCTAACTTGGTTAGCTGAAATGGTGCACCTCTTATACAACATTCTGGCCAGACTTGCACAATATATCAGAGACTATTTGCAATTTTAAAAGACATCGATCTTGAAATTTAACCATCATTTTACTCTCACAGGATCCCCCAGAAAGAACGTTGCCCCCATGACAGCTGGAAGTAACTCTAGAGGACAACGTCCCCTCTCCGAGTAAAGTTTTTGGGTTTAGGGACATCATTTATGGGTTGATTATAAATTGGTATATGGTTGAGGGTTGGGGAAAAAATTTTATAAGCTCGGGGAATCATTTGGGAAAAAAAAGAGGGATAATAGATTGGTACTTGTTGGTACTTGTGAGTTATTGTTTTGAGACAAATGTATTGGTATCGATTCTTATATATTGATACAAAGTGAAATTATATTGACTATTGTATGCATGCATGTTTCTACTTCTGTTTAAAAACATTTTTTATGTATTGACATATATTGTATTGATATATATTGTATATATTTACCATATTGCAGTGTACATTTCTACCTCTGATTAAGATACTTACATTTTGCTTGTGTATTGATATATATTTACCATACTGCAATGTATATTTGTACATTGCTTATATTTGGAGGTCATTATCCTCATTTGTTTCACAGTTGTTTATTGTCTTAGACTTTAAGTTAGATAGGTATTGAGAAATATATAGATTAATAGTATTCTAAGTTTGTCATTTCTAATTAGACTAATCAGGTTCTTTAGATACATAGAGATTATACTCAGTATAGATAGATAATCTTCAACCTCTTCAAAGAGCTGTAGAAAATGTCTTTTAATCTAACTCAGAGTTTTGTGGTAGTGAGACACAATTGCTCCTGGCAACACCGCTCTATTCCCGAGAGAATGTTGAGCACCAAAGACACTCCACCTGGAGCCTTTCTTCTTGGCTGAACTGGCCTATGGGTAAAGAAATGCTCATACCTCAACCACTGACAGAAATACAGAGTATCTGTGAATGGAAAAAACAGGACTGTCATATCCTGCCAAGACAGGGTAAGATAGTTTTGACAAGCTTCTTGACTTTGAAAATGGTGTGTCAGTTATGCTAGGCCTTAGCCAAAGTTGGTTGCTTCAACACTGCAAACGTGACCTTGGGTGATTGCCCAGGTAGCTAGTTGTCTCTGTGATTTGTTGCATGTTTTGGAAGTTGTTTGATTGCACTTTCTAATTACTCAGGAAACATTATTTCCCTTCACAGATCTTCGATGGGGTTGAAGACAATATAAATGTTGTTACTTTCGACTCATGACTTAGCCCAGCTATTTATTATATAAGACCTAAGCTAGTTAGAATAGGATATTTGTACTTATTGTATATAATTTCATAGTAGGTTTGGAACTCTCTTACTTAAACAAAAGGGGGAGGTGTTGTGGGAGGTCCTTCTGCTCCTCCAGCCAATAGACACCGAGATACCAGCCCATTGGGGCGTGGTCTCTTTCCCTTTAAAAAAACAAGTGGCTACTTCCCTCCTCTCTCTCTTTACTTCCTGCTCTGGTTCTGGCGACTAGACTTCTTCCTAATTTCGTGCGCAGAGGGCTGTTGTCTGGGATGGTGATCTGTAAGTTTATTCCCCTTTAAATAAATACCACCCTATTAATCACAATTCCAAACTGGTGTGGGATTGTTTATGACTTGCGCCTTCAGTAATGACGTTTCAGAAAAAAAGATTGAGAATACACAGTGTATATGCCTGAACAATATATCACACATCTCCAACACGAAATGAAACAAAAAATTTCCAAAGTACCAGCAAAAAGGACCAAGAGCCAAACTGCCTGACAACTTGTTCTTAGCTGTGTGGCTCCTGGCAATGATGGAAAAGAAGGAAATTTGTGCCCAGAAATAGACAAAGAGTGGGGCTTTATTATATAGTATTTTTTTGTGTGAAGCATTGTACATTAAAAGAGGAAAAGAAATGGCTTTGTCTCTTTGATTTTTTAGAATTATCTCTATGTTCTTTCAAGTCAAATTGAAAGAGGCAGGTTTATTTGGGTTTCTGTGATGTCAAAATACAATGAAAATAATAGTTACTCATTCCAGAATTCATTCGTCCTGTCAAATCCCCCTCTCCCTGTCTGTTACACCTGGCCTGTTCCCACTGCTTGAGGGATGATGTTAACTCATGTGTCTCTCGGAGGAGCCCTCTCAGAACACACTTGACTTCCATTTAATCTACTCTGGAAGCCCAAGTACTTAGGGAGACTTCGATCAAACAGCCTACTGTGCTAGCACACACTGATCCAATAAAGCTGCTACTGTGGGGCTTGTGCTCATTTCCCATGGAGCTTCACTGACCAGCTCCTCAAACAGCTGATCAAGCTAGAGAACATTTTATCCTTTTCCCTGTAATTCAATTTGTCGCCTCTTCTTCTCCCACAGACCAGCTTTTTCAAAGAAGGATCCTTACATGGGGTTAAAAGACTTTAAAGTATTAATATTGATTAGACTTTCAAGGTTGCATTTTTATGAATCTACCTGATGCCTATATGTTGTGCATGTAATTATGACAGCTTAAAGTTACAGGAGCCATCTCCAAGTTGTGCATGAGTTAATATTTATCTCTCCCTGAGTATGAGAAGCTGCCCATCATGGGTGATAATAGTTTTCACAGGTTATTTCTGGAAGCTACTGTCATAGAACTTATTGCTGTTTGAGTGAGAAATGTCCCCCATAAGCTCCCATATTTGAACATTTTATCAGCAACATGTGCTGCTCTTTAAAGAGGTTGCAAAACCTTTAGGAGGCATAGAATTGCTGGAGGAAGTATGCCACTGAAGATAGGCTCTAAGAATCTATAGAATCACCCAACTTCCTCTTCTCTCTCTGCCTCCTAACTGTTGAGGCAATGTGGTCAGTCAGCCTCACACTCCTGTTACTATGCCATTCGCAAAGCTATTGAACCAATCCCTCTGAAATGGTGAACCAAATTAAACCTTTTCTCTCCCTTAAGTTGTTTTTCTCATGATGCTTTTTGCTTGCTTGTTTGTCACGATGCTTTGTCACAGCAAACGGAATGAAACCATGACATTTTGCAAGTACACACATGAAATTAACACAAAACCAACCCCCAGAAGGAAAGATGACCAAGGATTAAGGCATATTTAAGATATTGAAATAGCATTTCATTTCCTTTCTCTCAAATGCATTAAAGATACTATTTAACAAAGGAAAAACAAATCACACAGGGTTACCTAAAATGTAGTGCCTCTTGCCAAGTAACATAGTCTTTGTAATGAGAACATGTGAATACACAGTAGAGTAGGGAACCAGGACATAAAAGAGATATACCCAAGTCTAGTTCCCACTAAGAGCATCACCTTTCACGTAGCCACAAACAGCATAAAATATCTTGGGGTAACTCTGAGAAAAGAAAGTGAAAGGTCTCTTTGACAAGAACTTTAAGGAATTGAAGGAAGAAATTGAAGAGGATACCAAAAATGGAAGGATCTCCCTTGGTCTTTGATTGGGAGCATCAACATAGTAAAAATGGCAATTCTACCAAAGGCAATTTATAGATTCAATGGAATCCCCATCAAAATCCCATCAAAATTCTTTTATTTTATTTTATTTTTTTTGGTTTTTCGAGACAGGGTTTCTCTGTGGCTTTGGAGCCTGTCCTGGAACTAGCTCTGTAGACCAGGTTGGTCTCGAACTCACAGAGATCTGCCTGCCTCTGCCTCCCAAGTGCTGGGATTAAAGGCGTGCGTCACCATCGCCCGGCCCATCAAAATTCTTGACAGATATTGAGAGGACATTAATCAAATTTATATGGAAAAACAAAAAATCCTGGATAGCCAAAATAATCTTATACAATAAAAAAATGTCTGGAGGCATTACCATTCCTGACTTCAAACTCTATTACAGAGCTACAGTAATAAAAACAGCATGGTATTGGCATAAAATCATAGAATTAGACCAATTGAATCATATAGAAGATACCGATTTTAACCCACAAACATCTGAACACCTCATTTTCTATAAAGTGGCTAAAAGTATACAATGGAAGAAAGAAAGCATCTTCAACAAATGGTGCTGGCAGAACTCGATGTCAACCTGTAGAGAATGAAAATAAACCCATATCTATCACTATGCACAAAACTCAAGTCCAAATGGATCAAAGACCTCAATATCAATCTGAAAACACAGAACCTGAGAAGAGAAAGTGGGAAATACCCTACAACATAGAAACGGTATTATTTTAAATAATACTTTGCCCATTAGGTCTAGCCTGTTAGTTGCTAATTCTCACATCTTGATTAATCCATTTAAATAATCTGTGAAGCACCATGAGCTTATGAGAATCATAAGCTGCTTCTGTCTCAGGGGGGAGGGGGGCATGGCGTCTGTTGACTAGGCTTCTTTCTCCCACATTCTGTTGTTTACTCTGCATATTTAACCTGCTGTCCTATCAAAAGGGCAATGGCAGTTTCTTTATTAACCTATAGACATTTAACCCTCGTCCATTGCTTTGGCCTTCCTCATACAATGACATTAGAAGAAATCTTTCTGTAAGAACCCTCTCCACTATCTCATTTGGCCTCTTGAATCCTCCCTCCTCTCTACCAAAGACAAAAGGAAGCTAGTCTCAGACATGTTACACAGTCTAAAAAAGGAAGGATGGAATCAAGATTTGAATTCATTACCAAAGTCTAAAATCTTAACCAAGGAACTCACTGCACGACCATACTTTTTTTTCATCTGAGAATGAACTCACACTCTGAGGAGCTGAAAGGCAAGTTCATACTGCATTAACTTCACATTGCCCCTTAACAGATATGCCGAGCATTATGATGGACCCCTCACCACTGATACATTGACTTTGTATTTAATGGGCCAATTGGCCACATACCTTATACAATCTTCCCTTCAGTGATTTGATTTCCAGAATCCTCCATCCCCTCACTTCAATCCTAATTCACACACTCCCCAAAACCCCTTGATGGGAGTCAGGTATCAATATCTTACTGGTATTTTCGGGTCTGATGGGTTTGTGGGGTCTTTTTCACACTCCTCTTAACATCACAGATTTCCTAGGTAACTGATTCTAGGGAGCTCAGTGCATTCATCATATGTGTGCATGTCACACACCAATGTGCATCAATGTGTACATGTTTAGCCTGGGTGCAGGTGAGTCTGTTCATGACTTTTATAGAGAAGTCCCACAGAACATGATCCATGAAAAGGGTACAGTGTTTTACAGTTATTGCAGGCCAATTGATAAAATGAACTCACAAGCGTTGAATGGCATGCATAAGACCTGTGAGAGTGCAAGACAGAAAGAATCCAGACATGACAAAATAGGTGGCAGACAGAAGCCTGGCAAAAGTAAGTAGGTAGCCTAAGGTCCAACCCATTGCAGAAGAGCCACTGAGAGTAGACACTTTTCTTTAGGCAGGAGGATCCTGGTCACTCAACATGCTCCAGTGGAGATAATATACCCAGGGACTTCCAGATGGTATGAATTAAACCATTAATCAAATGAAACCTAATTTTTTTGCTTCTGAGTATACATTTGTGATGCTTCACGAACACTCTGTATCCTCTTAAGTCCCAACACCTCGATGTCACATCTTTCCATATGACACGCTTTTCCCTCATGGATTATCCCTCTCTGAGATCCTACGTCTTTTTGGCGACTCTCCTCTGTTTGCAAAACAGTCAACTTGTCCTCTTCCACACACTGCATCTCCTTTCTTCCTTTCCTCGAAAGGGGAAAAGACCATAAGTTTGGTTTTGTTTTGAGGCATATCTTTCTGTGATGTCCCATCCACCAGAAACTCCATCATTGACCAAACAACATAACATCTTCACAAATTTTTATTTTTTAGAGCAAAAATAAAATTCCATTGGGAAAGATACCAGGATTAATAGAAGACCTGAGGTATTTCTGAAAAAAAGAGTTCCCCAAACACAGTTTTAAGTCTGACCCCTAAAATTTGTGAATTTCACTTTAACAGATCTTAATCAAATCATAGACATAGATATGGAAGTCATTATAAAACTTGATGAAATACACGGAAGGTTTGGTGGGAACTTGGTAAATAATTTTACCTATCTTTTGGGTTCCATCTTTTTGGTTGTGCTGCACATTCCTGCCTGCCAAAAAATCCCTGCCTAATTCCAAATTCACCCCTATTGGAGGACATCCTGGCTTAATATGAAGGTTGCTTTCAATGTAGTAATCTAGATGGTGGTAAAGATACACAACTGGATCTTTCTCATAGGTAATGTAGAAACAGTTCTTCATGGTCTACACCTCATCTGGGACAACCCCACTCCACAATTCCATAGAGCCTGGCATGATGTGGAGGTTACCTTCATGGTAGTCAACCAGGAGGTGTCAAATGTACAAGACTGGACCTTTTTTGTAGGTAATATAGCACCAGGTCTTCATGATTGGCACGTCCTCTAGGACCATCCCCTTCCAGTCATCCTTAGAGCCATTAGTGCCCTCAAATGTTTGTTTCACTGCTCTGTCAACTATGGTGTTTGAGAGATTAGTGTCTGTCTCCTGAGGAAATGGTACGTCGTTAGGCAGGAACAAAGGGTTTAAAATTCTTTCATCTCTGTGAGGTTCCAATCCATAGAAAAAGCTATCCCATCATACTTCAACAAATAGAGAGATTCGTTGGCAGGAGATCTAGAATGATGGCTTCCCACTGGGTGACTGGTTCATTGGCTTCCTTCCAGCCGTGAGAAATTCTGTGACAGACAATATTCTCCAGGGCCTCAAAAGGCCTACTTATTTTTGCTTCTGGAGAGATGACCCATTCCTCTTCTGGACAGGTGGCATGCATCTCATACTAAGAGGCATCTTCATCATGGCTGTAGACTTACTGAGATAGGCCACTCACCTCCTGGTCTGCTGTTTCTTGGCTATCTTTCTGTGCTTGGGCTTAATAGCTGCCCACTCTCTAGGTTGAAAGAACTTTCCCTCTGTTTAATTCAGAAACAAAGTCATGGCATCAATAATGAGTGCCTGCAAGGATAAGAAGGGGAGGCTGTGAGGTCATGGCTCTTTTCTGGAAGAACTTTGGGGCAGGAGACAAAGACAGTGCTGAACAGTTACAAATTTCCACTTCCTTTCCTCCTCCCCCTCACTACTCAGGGAACCACCAATCCACTCCACTCCTAATCCAGTCCTAATAGAGGGCAGGGTACCTTGATTTGTGGGAAGCCCATGCTCCACTCCATCCAGATTGAGGAAGGTATGCATCCACATATAATAGGACCACATATATTTCTTCTTATCTTGAGAAGAATACTTGCTACAGAAACACTATCACAGTAGTACTGAGAGTGTAGGCTGTCTCAGCATGGAGAAGTAACTGGAGCAAACCCCTAGTAGTTCAGCTCAGTGGCCCAAGAAAGATGGTCAAGGAAAGTCAATGAACTCAGGGATGGAAGTTAAAACTCAGGCTAAATAACATTCCAAATCATTTAGGCGGAACATGAGACACTCGTGCAACAGTCACAAGATGTCTAAAATGCCTGGAACTAGAATCTTAGGGCAGGAGAAGTTGTGGAGCTGAGAGTGCATGGCAAAAACTGACAGAATCTGGCAAAAGACATGTAAGCGTAACTAGCAAACATCCATGGAAACCATGAATGGGAGAAAACCCTGAGAAGTCTGCACAAAAACATAACATCTTGACAATTCTGAGATTTAATGACAAAGGAGAGATCTTAAATATGTCACTGTCACATGGTGATGATTAACCCACTCCATTGCAGTGTGACCCCCTGACATGTTTAAGATACCTGTCAATTCTGTCTATATATTTACAGAGAAATTCACATTGCTTGCACAGATTAACTAGCAGCATGATTTACCGCTCAATCAAAGGCAAAGCAAAGAAATCATGGACATGTTGTTGAGCTGATGATGTTGTTGGGAACGTTTGTGGGTTTTTTCTTAAAGGGAAATCATTGGTCACACAAATGCATGAAGCAGATCCTGTCTCTGCCATGTACCAAAAGCATGTACAAAATAAACTAAAATAGGTTTTTGTCACATACTGGTAAATTTTGCTGCTATGTCCAAATATGTGTGTTGCAGGAGCTCTTTCTGATCTTTCAGGCTATAGCAACAGAGATAAAGGCCATTGGGGTGTGGTGTCTCTCTCTTTCAAAATGGAGCAACTGCCTTCAGCTTGCTCTCTTGCATCCACCTCCACATCCAACTACTACGCTCTTCTCCTCTTCCTGCAGAGGGCTGTTGTCTGGCATGGCAATCTGTAAGGTTTGCCCCTTAAAAGAAATAACCATTTTATGAATCATAATTCTAAACTGGTGTGG
The DNA here is from genome assembly GCF_950005125.1 of Chionomys nivalis. Taxonomy (NCBI): domain Eukaryota; kingdom Metazoa; phylum Chordata; class Mammalia; order Rodentia; family Cricetidae; genus Chionomys; species Chionomys nivalis. Next base: position 715,396 of record NW_026646937.1, on the reverse strand, counting down.
GAGATTTTTTGTGACTTACACCTTCCTATATGATGAGAGCAACCAGGGTGTGGAGGGGGTTCTCACTGTTCATGTTGCAGAAGCCATGGCAGCAGGAGTAGGAGGCCTCTCGTTCTCTGTAAGGAAATCAGTAAACATTGGGGAACTGTGAAAGGATGCCCTGAAACATCAAGGCTTGAGCTTTCAGAATGCAATTCCTCCCGCTAGGTTCTGGGTCTCCACAACCTACAAAACCTCCTGAGGACCAAGTATTCAGAACCAGAAGCCTGCGTGGGCCATATCACATAAAATCGTAGTGAGTACACCAATCGTTTTTTTTTTTTTAATGTACATCCTTTTGTCCCTCCAGAAACATTTGTATTTCCAATAAAGATAACTTGCTGCCTCTTTGGGGTCCTGAAATTGCTCTAAGCTGATGGTGGGGCATTCTTACATACCTTGCTGTGTTGTTATGAGACCTTAATGGGACAGCAATTGTTTCAGAAATCAAAGGCATTTAGGTTCAAACCTGTGGTTAGCAGTGTGCTGGACACTTGGGTTGCCTATAGCTAATCTATTGAAAGATGGATTACCTAAGAAGGGTGGCAGCACACATGGAGGCATGTAGTCTTACCTTTTCAAATGACCGATTTTTTGGCCTTACATCAGGCTCCTCTATTCTCCTCATCTTGGTTTCTTTACCAGATTAGGACAAAAATTAAAACTCAATGTCCTGGACATGAACACTGAATGAGATATCTATGTGAGATCACAGTGACAGAGCTCATGGGAATCTGACTCATTGTACAGGCTTGCCAGGCATCAATCTGTAATCTGCATAACTCTACTGCGCAAGTGTTGTCATGGTTGCTCCTCTTTTCCTCCTCATATGGTCTCCATCTACAGAGACATCAGAAAAATTCACCCCTGAGAGTGCAAGTTCTTTACAAATGAAAGTTTCTAGAACAGAAGAGACATAGTAGATTTATCTTGGCAACCTGTAGACACAAGACATGGGGAAATGGAAGAAGGGATTGAAGAAGATAGAGACATGGAGGAATGGATAAATTCAATCATTCATTGGATAAGTGAGTGATCCAATGAAAGAGATGGCTAATAGGATAAAATGTGCTGCATGCCCTCTGAAAGTCAGTCCAAATTGAGGGTAGATAAGGTTATCCACTAAGGAGGAAGCTTAGTCCATTTTGCCTTCTTTGTGCTCTAGGCCCACCCAGGAGAGTGATGATGATGTTGAGGAGAAGAAGGGGCGAGGGTACCAGCTTGCCCTGGTACAAGTTTTCACCCACATTGTAGCCAAATCACCTGACCTGGCACAGTTGACCTACATGCTGGGCCCTGAATGGCAGTTTGACACCTACAACCTTACTAACCAAGTTTTTGAAGATGAAGGAACCAAAACTGCCCTGTTAAAGAAGTCAGGATCCTTGCATGATGGGAGTCAGGCATCAATATCATACTGGTATCCTCGGGTCTGATGGGTTTGTGGGGTCTTTGCCACACTTCACCTACCATCACTGATTCCCTAAGTAACTGATTTTACGGAGTTTGGTGCATTCATCATATCTGTGCATGTCACACACCAATGTGATTCAATGTACTACTAGTTTAGCCTGGGTGTGGGTCAGTCTGTTTATGTGTTTTATAGCCCAAATCCCACAGAACATGATCAATGACAAGGGAACAGTGTTTTACAGATAAGGCAGGCCAATTGTTTAAATGAACTCACAGGGGTTGAATGGCATGCATAAGACCTGTGAGAGTGCAAGACAGAAAGAATCCAGGCATGACAAAATAGGTGGCAGACAGAAGCCTGGCAAAAGTAAGTAGGTAGCCTGAGGTCCACCCCATTGCAGAAGAGCCACTGAGAGGAGACACTTTTCTTTAGGCAGGAGGATCCTGGTCACTCAACATGCTCCAGTGGAGATAATATACCCAGGGACTTCCAGATGGTATGAATTAAACCATTAATCAAATGAAACCCAATTTTCTTTGCTTCTGAGTACACATTTGTGACCCTTCATGATCACTCTCTATCCTCTTAAGTCCCAACACCTCGATGTCACATCTTTCCATATGACATGCTTTTCCCTCACGCATTATCCCTCTCTGAGATCCTACATCTTTTGGGCCACTCTCCTCTGTTTCCTAAACAGCCATCTTGTCCTCTTCCACACACTGCATCTCCTTTCGTCATTCAATCGCCAAGGGGAAAAGACCATAAGTCCTCTTTTGTTTTGAGGCCTGTCTTTCTGTGATGTCCCATCCACCAGACACTCCATCATTGACCAAACAACATAACACCTTCACAAATTTTTATTTTTAGAGCAAAAAATATTTCCATTGGGAATGATACCAGGATTAATAGAAGACCTGAGGTATTTCTGAAAAAGAGTTTCCCAAAAACAGTGTTAAGTCTGACCCCCAGAATTTGTGAATTTCACTTTAACAGATCTTCATCAAATCATAGACATAGATATGGAAGTCATTATCAAACTTGATGAAATGCACGGAAGGTTTGGTGGGAACTTGGTAAATAATTTTACCTATCTTTTGGGTTCCATCTTTTTCGTTGTGCTGCACGCTTTTGCCTGCCAAGGAATCCCTGCCTAATTCCAAATTCACCCCTATTGGAGGACACCCTGGCATAATGTGGAGGTTGCTTTCAATGTAGTCATCTACATGGTTGTAAAGGTACACAACTGGATCTTTCTCGTAGGTAATGTAGAAACAGGTCTTCATGGTCTGCACCTCATCTTGGACCACCCCAGTCCACTCCTCCATAGAGCCTGGCATGATGTGGAGGTTGCCTTCAAGGTAGTCAACCAGGAGATGGTAAACGTACAAGACCGGATCTTTCTTGTAGGTAATATAGAACCAGGTCTTCATGATTGGCACCTCCTCTAGGACCATCCCCTTCCAGTCATCCTTAGAGCCATTTGTGCCCTCAAATGTATGTTTCACTGCTCTGCCAACTATGGTGTTTGAGAGATGAGTGTCTGTCTCCTGAGGAAATGGTACGTTTTTAGGCAGGAACTTAGGTTTAATATCCTTTCATCACTGTGAAGCTCCAATCCATAGACACAATCTATCCCATCATACTTCAACAAATAGAGAGAGATGGATTTGTTGGCAGTTGATCTAGAATGATGGCTTTCCACTGGGTGACTGGTTCATTGGCTTCCTTCCAGCCTTGAGAAATTCTGTGGCCGACAATATTCTCCAGGGCCTCAAAAGGCCTCCTCAGTTTTTGCTTCTGGAGAGATGACCCATTCCTCTTCTGGACAGGTGGCATGCATCTCATACTAAGAGGCATCTTCATCATGGCTGTAGACTTACTGAGATAGGCCACTGACCTCCTGGTCCGCTGTTTCTTGGCTATCTTTCTGTGCTTGGGCTTCATAGCTGCCCACTCTCTAGGTTGAAAGAACTTTCCTTCTGTTTAATTCAGAAACCAAGTCGTGGCCTCAACCATGAGTGCCTGCAAGGATAACAAGGGGAGGCTATGAGGTCAAGGCTCTTTTCTGGAAGAACTTTGAGGCAGGAGACAAAGATATTGATCAACAGGTTTGCATACCCAACTGTAATTTTCTCTTAAGATATAAATAGGACAATTTGCATATTTTTCTCTAGAGCTCAGTATATCAATCTCAGAGACACATTCCTGCTGCCCAAAGGCAAATGACCTCTGCTGAGAAACCTACTTTCTGACTGACTAAGTCAATGAGAGGAGAAGGTATGCCTATCCCCGAAACGAGTAAGAAAAATCTGAACAGATAACAAAGAATTCGAAGGACATCCACACGTCTCCTTCGATATCAAGCTAATAGGTAGGGGGCTCAATCCAAGACAGGCTGCCCAAGGTCATGGCACTCCAATCCACTGGCTCTCTGTATTGGGTCTCCTGATCCAGACCCAGGTCTATTACATAAAGCCATTCTGTGTCTTCATTGTGGAAAAGAGTACTGTGAGACCCAATTCAACCTGAAAGACTCATTATTCTGGGCAACAGTAGCCATTGAGAAATAATTAGTATCTTTTAAAACACCTATGGACAAAGAGGAGCTCTGCCATTTTAGTGGATTGGTGAATTTGTTATTTTTAGCAAAGATAAAGTGGGAAGAATAGCTGGCATTCACTATCCCCACAGCTATCAAATATAGGAGCTGGTAACAACAGAAATGGTGGACTCAGAGGACATTTGAAGGAAAACTTTTTTGCACTACAGAGGTCTTAGTTGCTCTGGAAACATATTTACCAAATGAAAATGTCCTACTTCTCCAGATTCCATCTTCCGGAAATGTTCAGGTACAAAAAGCCTGTTGAACAGTTGTGGAGACCAGGAGCTGAACTGTCCTTCTCAGGCACTGTGAGGATAATAAACCCACCTCATGGAAGACTAGTGCTTTTAGTGGAACAGAGTTGCTACCACAAACCAAGGCTTTGTGACATCACCAAGGCTCTACTTATGTCAGAAATCCCCTCACAAGCTTGTTACTTCCCTATTTACCCACAGAAACATCCAGCATTCAGCTCCTCAAAAGCTGTATACAGCCACCAGGGGACCCAAAATAAGCCCCAACTCATCTTCCCAATTACTCAAGTCACAGTCTCGCCCAAGCAACTCAATCCCTGTATCTTATTTTTCGGAAAAAGTCTTTGGTTCCTGAGTCAACAACTCACATGAAAGTTTTTTTTTCTTAGATATCATCTCTCCATTGGTTATCTTCTATTGATTTTTCTTCCTTCATAAATAATAAATTTCAAATTTCCACTACCTTTCTTCCTCCCCCTAACTACTCACGCAACCACGAATCCTCTCCACTCCAAATCCAGTCCTAATAGAGGGCAGGGTACCTTGACATGTGGGAAGCCCTTGCCCCCCTCCATCCAGATTGAGGAAGGTATGCATCTACATATAATATGATCGATTAAAGCCTATATGTGCAGTACAGACAAATCCCAGTGCCATTATCATTGGGTTCTCTTTCTGCCCCAATTGTCAGCCACATTCAATGCTTCCACTTTGATCCCAGGCTCTGTCTGTCCCAGCACAGCTGTTTTGTTGAGCTCCCATTAGCTCAGACACAGTGTCTCAGTGGTCATTACTATCACTTAATATCAATGGGCTCAACTCACGTATAAAGTAGAAATGACTCAATAGCAGTTGGTTCAACCAAGCCCACCCCAGCATGGTTAATAGTTCAGTAAGCTTGAGAACCTGAAATTCACTGTGCAGCCTTGAGGCAGATCAGTGATCTGAAGAGTGTTTTTTTTTTTTTTTAATCTTTGGCTCAGTTGATCTGAGCCTCATCTAAACATCTCTATTTGTCTGTAATGATTGCTCGGTTATATATTTACTGCCAATATACTGTTTGGAGGATGTGCCTTGTGAATCTGCTCAGGTTATCAAACTCTCTATAGCTAATTTGAGTTGTTTACTTCCTATCTAAGTAGATTTCCTGCAGGATAGAGTCTATCAACCAAAACTACATATTGGCATTAAAGAACTTTATATGTGGAGATGGAAGGGTCAGAGTCAGATAAGAAAGTAAAATTATGGGTTCACACAGGAGAGATAAAAGAAAAGGAGAGGGAGTATGAGAGCACTACCCTGTAGGATTTCAAAATGGAGGAGGAGACCTGAGCTAAGTAGGAAACAGCCACAGCATTTTCCATAGTCACTACTCCTGTCTAGGACACAAAATCTCCAAGCAGCTCGCCCAAGCATTGGAAGTTTCTACTCTGAGAGGGCCAGCTAGAGTGTGGCACAGATGACCTTTTCCCCTGGAGTTATCCTCAGCATTGGCAGAAGGAGTCATATCTCCCTAGAGTCTCAACAAAAAGTCTCAGTGATATAACAAACGGCTTATGAAGGACCCTTGGGAAAGATTCAAAACTAACATAATTGGGAAAAAATGCATCTTCCAGGATGTTATGATGTCAGTCTACACTGTCACATCTGCCTTTCTTCTGATCATATAAACAGGATGCTTGCTGCTTGAGGAAGCACCTCATCTGGCGTTGTAATACCAGGGCATCAAAATGTCCTCTTTGCTCGTCTTCTCCCCCAGAGGAGTCTCTATCTCAGGTACAGTGCATTGAACCACTTGCAGGAATAATAAAAACAGATAGAGCATCCAGCTTGAGATATGACATACATGGCCACAATCACATTGGTAGCAACAAGAAACAGATGAAGAATTCTGAGCATCAATGGAAGCTGAGGACGTAATACCAAAGCTAAGACATGTAAGACCATGGGGAGTTGCAGAGTTCCAGAGAATATATTCAGTTACATTCTGGAAGAAGCTGAGACTGCAAAAGATGGCTTTCCTAATCAGAAAGTAGAAAAACTGAGACTATGTGAAATGTAGGCAGTGATGAGACAAAGGTGGTAACTGAAAATGAAGAACCCCATGTCCCAATTCCAGGAAGATAATGAAAGCATTTTTAAAGGTTAATGAGCCACAAATCCTGGCAGTCAAAGCTCAGGAGATGGAATGCCATTTCAATCCCATGTAATGAATCTCTGCCTTAAGCATCTAAAATGATGTATCTCTGCCTTGAGCATCTGGAGCAATATTTCTTTGCCTTAAGCGTCTATAACAATGCACCTCTGCCTTAAGCATCTGCTGTCATGCCCCTCTAAAATGAGCATCTACAGAAATTAAGATCTGCTTTGAAATGCAATATACTACTGGGATAGACCAACCATAGCATGCTACTCTGGATGTACACTTTTATATATTTAAACCCTAAATTTGATATCAAGACCTGAGCCCAAACAGACTTCACAGTTTGCCATTTCCCCATGCTGTGATAATTCAGTAGCCCTCTGGAAACATCCACCAGGAGTCTTGAGGGGAGGAAGCAAAGGCATTCATGTTTGAATGTCTCTCATCGCAATCTCCCCAACATTTTTTTTAAAGTCATACCATTCCCTTTTCTGATTCAGAATATTAACTCAGAGCTCAATACTTTTTGACCAACTGTCTTGTTCTTCATCCATGGCTCAGTCATTAAGTTGCTTGCCATACAAATGAAGAACATAAATTTGATCCCTTTAACTTGTGCAAGAATCTCAGAATTAAAGATATAAACCCATCACTCAGTTCTGTGGAGACAGCCAGACCTGGGTCTCTGAGTCTCACTCTTTGGTCAAGGGGAATTGGTCAGCTCCAGGTTCAAAGAAATGATGTATCTTAAACATGACAGAGAGTAACTAAGGAAGACACCCACAGTTAATTCTGGCCTCTGCATGCATGCATACACATTTCCATAAAATGGTACTCTCATCTTTTTAAACAACTGTGTTTCCAATTTATATTATACACATTTCAGTGGCAGAGCTTTGAGCTTAACTTTGACTGCTCTTTGGTGTTATAGGAATGGCAGGCTGCATCCTGCCACCCGTCTCTAGCTCTGGCTAGATTTTCCAGAAATAATTTTACAGAAACTGTATTTTTTTAAATACTGCTTGACCCATTATTACTAGCCTCTTATTAGCTAATTCTCACATCGTGATTAAGCCATTTCAAATAATCTGTATAGTACCATGAGCTGCTGGCTTACCAGGGAGATTCTTAAGCTGCTTCTGTCTCAGAGAGGAGTGGCATGGCATCTGTCTTACTCGGCTTCTTTCTCCCAGCATTCTGTTCTGTTTACTCTGCCTATCTAACCTGCTGTCCTATCCAAAGGGCCAAGGCAGTTTCTTTATAAACCTATAGACATACAGCCCACCTCCATCACTTTGGCCTGCCTCACACAATGACATTAGAAGAAATCTTTCTATAAGAACCCTGTCCACTTTCTCATTTGGCCTTTTGAATCCTGTCTCCTCTCTTCCTAAGACATAAGGAAGCTAGGCTTAGACATGTTACACAGTCTAACAAAGTTCCAACGGAAAGGAAGGATGGAATCAAGATCTGAATTCATTGCTAAAGTCTAAAATCTTAACCAAGGAACTCAGTGCATGACCATACTTTTCTTTCCACTGAGAATGAACCCACACTCTGAGGAGCTGAAAGGCAAATTCACACTGGATCTACCCCACATTGGTCCTTGACAGATGTGAAGAGCATTATGATGGCCCCTGATACAATGACATTTTATTCCTCTGGAGTTGACTGGCCAGTTGGCCACCTACCTTACTCAATATTTCCTTCTGTGATTGGATTTCCAGAATCCTCCATCCCTTCACATCATTGCTAAGTCACACACTTCCAAATGCCGCTTTCAGATTTTACATAGACAGACTTTGCCACCAAAGTGATGGGATGAACTGTAGTATGTGTCCCATTATTTTATAAAAGAGGGGCCCTGAATAATAACCTTTCTATATTCCTGCAAAATCTAAACCAGAAAATCAGCATGTAAATGTGATATCCCTGCACCCCCACAAGGAGTTAAACTGGTGGTGTAGATTGCAGTGAACAGGATTGACATTCCAATGAAGGGGCATCTCTGCCCGACTTAAGAAAAGTCTCATAGGAAGTGAAGTAGATCTGTGGCCATACAACCTTGGAGGATTTTATGAGGTAGAAATACAGATTTCTATATGAATAGACAATATATTCATAATGATGGGATGGCTATTCTTAGTTGTCAACTTGACTACATCTAGAGTTAATAAGTATTTTAATGACTGGGCATATTTATGGAGGGGTATTTCTTCTTAATTTCAAATTTGAAGAGGTAAGACACACTCCTAATCTGGATCTTTGAGATAGGACTCTTTTGAGGTAGGAAGAGGCATTTTTGTCTGGGCCACACCATCTGCTTGCAGCTTTTATAAAGGAGATGAAAGGAGGAATCTCTTTCTAGGCCTGCTTGCTCTCAAAGGCACGGCTATTCCCTCACCAGAATTAACACAGAATTCTTTATAATTCTGTTGTGTACAAAAGACTAGCTGACACATTCAGAGTCTCGGACTGAATACCTACTTTGCTTTTGGACATTCCTATCATAGTGGGATTAACAAGGCCACAACCTATAAACCATTGTGTTAAAACTTTTTCTATAAGTTCTGTTACTCTAGAAAACTATGGCTAATAGAAATGTTACTGAATTAAATAATAGTAACATTAATTAACTCATGGGCCAGGAAGTTGGCACAGTAGGCAAAACACTTGCCATGAAAGTGAAAGGCACTGTGACTGAATTCTCAGAATCTACTTAAAATCAGGATGTGTACAAGTATCTGCAAGTCCAGTTCTCTTAAAACAAATTGGGAGGTGGAGACAGGATACTCTTCAGAAACTAGCTAGTCAACTAGCCTTGAATAAGCAACAAAAACAATAAAGACACCATATGAAGCAAAATGGAAGGCAACTACTGATATGCTGGGTTGTCCTCCCCTCTCCTCAAGCCCACATGCTTACTGTGGCAATGCCCACTTACACTCACATTCATGAATACACACACACAGCCGGGCGGTGGTGGTGCACGCCTTTAATCCCAGCACTCGGGAGGCAGGGGCAGGCAGATCTCTGTGAGTTCGAGACCAGCCTGGTCTACAAGAGCTAGTTCCAGGACAGGCTCCAAAACCACAGAGAAACCCTGTCTCGAAAAACCCAAAAAAAAAAAATGAATACACACACACATATATACACACACACACAAAGAATGAAACAGCTTCCATATGTATGAAGGCACACATACACATCCTTAGGCCCTTCTCGGCCAAGTATGGCACTAAGCTACCTCTCTTTGATCTAGAGTCAACCATATCCATACTTATACACCAATTAGACCACCTGTCCTGGAAAAATCAATAACCATCTGGTTCAATGAGGTAACCTGTCTCAAATATATGGCTGTGTGTGTGTGTGTGTTTGTATGTGTGTTTCCATGTGTGAAGATATGCATTGTCAGTCTGTGTCATATGTACCTATCTCCTAAACTCAGGTTTTTCTCGACTCCTAATATGGAAGTCCTTGCTTTGTTTAATTTGTTTTACCTAACGAGCACAAGGATTGCCAGGAGTTCTAAGGCAAGGACATATTATAAGTATTAAACCAGCCCAGACCCAGGAAACAAAGACCCAGAGAGTGGAAGGAAGAACATGAGTCTAGACAGCTGTCTTGTAACCTCCACATTAACAGATGAATAATGTAAGTTGGAAAAGCCTAAGACCAGGTCTCATTTCACCTCTCAACAAGCAGATGAGATGTGAAGAGCAGGATCTTTGGGTGAATTTAATTTTCCTACACTATCTGAGCCAATTGGAACTGGGAGCTCTCTGATTGATTCAAATTTAGAACCTTTTTTCTCTGCAGTTTCTGTAAGAAGAGCAATGAGCAACCAATATGCAAAGAAAAGGGGGGGCAACATAAATACTAATTTTAAAGAATTTTGACAGAAAGTAAGGACAATGAAACTTCCAGAAGTTTCTGAAAGAAATTGGAGTCAAAATATTGATCACAAATGAAGAGAATTGGGTAGAAGTATCCCATGTCCAGATATCTCAAATGCAATAAGGGTGTACTTTGCTGGTATTCAAATTAAGCCAGGATGTGCATGATGAGACTTTTTATTTTAATAGTCTTTTACTTTAATGTATATTAATAAAATTTTAACTCATCAAGCTCGTGTGTTTTATTATCTTACATTGACCCCAAAATAGTTTTTAAGCCAAAGTAAAGGAGGCTTTAATGGTATGAGACTTCATCCAGATAATGCAGACAGCTGCTGCAGGAAAGTAGGGTACATAAAGAAAGACTACTCAGTAAATAATTCAACTAGGCATCGCCAGTGGGTAAATCCTGCAATGATGTATCGATTGCCAAAATAAAGGAAGCAGCCCACTTAAGAGAAAGACAGAGAGGAAGGAAGAAGAGGGAAAAGGGAACAGATCATCCGTTGAGACAAAAAACCAGCAAAGGAAACAGAAGCTTCTTTGTTGACAATAATCTCCTCTTCTGTAAGGGCATTTCCATTCCTTCAAATGAGAGACATTCAGACAGAACATGCAAGAGAGAAAAGTGTGAACATGGTGGTGGTGAAGGGAGAGAAAAAGCTGTCTTCTGACCTCTACATAAACAGATGCATAATGTAAGTTGGAAAAGCCTAAGACCAGGTCTCCTTTCACCTCTCAAAAGAAGCAGATGAGATGTGAAGAGCAGGATCTTTGGGTGAATTTCATTTTCCTACACTATCTGAGCCAATTGGAACTGGGAGCTCTCTGATTGATTCAAATTTAGAATCCTTTTTCTCTGTGGATTCTGTTAGAAGAGCAATGAGCAACCAATATGCAAAAAATAGTGGGGACAACATAAATACTAATCTTAAATCTTTCTGAGAAAAAGTAAGGACAATGAAACATCCAGAAGGTTCCGAAAAAATTTGGAGCCAAAATATTCATCGATCACTAATAAAGAGAATTCGGGAGAAGTATCCCATTTCCAGATATCTCAACTACAAGCTGGCTGTTCCTTTGCTGGTATTCAAATTAAGCCAGGATGTGCATGATGAGGCTTTTTATTGTTATTTTAATAGCTTTTACTTAAATGTATATTAGTAAAATTTCAACACATCAAGCTTGTGTGTTTTATTATCTTACATTGACCCCAAATTAGTTTTTTTTTTATTTATTTATTTATTTATTTATTTATTTATTTTACCATCCTCGGCACCACTGCTCTTTATTTCACTTCTAAATATACTTAAATCCCAATATACTATCACCAGCTTTACTTTAACAAGCTAATTAGCTTTATAGAATGTAGAACAACATTTTCAATTTCACATCATTTCTTTGCCTTTAAGACCTAAATTTCCATGCGATGGCATTTTTCCTTTGGCTTGAAACTTTCATTTAGCATCTCTTATAGTGCTGCAACATTATCAGCAAATTCTCTCTGCTGTCACTTAGCTGAAAATGTCTTACATCGCCTTAATTTTCTTTTTTTCTTTTTTTGCAATTCATCTGTTAAAGTTTTTTTATTTTTTTATTCTTTTTTAATTAAAATTTCCACCTTCTCCCCGTTTCCCATTTCCCTCCCCTCCTCCCAAATATTGCCCCCTCCCAAACTCTCCTCCCCCTATCCCTAATCCTCTTCTCCTCCCTCCACACCATTCCCCCTCCCTCTCGATACTGAAGAGCAGTCCAAATTCTCTGCCCTGCGGGAAGACAAAGGTCTTCTATCTACCTCCAGGAAGTTGAGCGTCTAATCAGCATAAGCTCCCACAAAGCCAGTTCATGTATTAGGATCAAAACCTAGTGCCATTGTCCTTGGCTTCTCATCTGTCTTCATTGTCTGCCATGCTAAGAGAGTCCAGAATCAACCCATGCATATTCAGTCCCAGACCAGCTGGCCTTGGTGGGCTCCCAATAAATCAGTTCCACTTTCACAGTGGCTGGGTGCATCCCTCGTGGTCCTGATTTCCTTGCTCATGTTCTCCCTCCTTCTGCTCCTAATTCGAACCTTAAGAGCTCAGACCGTTGCTCCAAATTGAGAATCTGTCTCTACCTCGATCCATCGCCAGATGAGGGTTCTAAAGTGATATGCAAGATATTTATCAGTATAGGAGAGGATCATTTCAGGTTCCCTCTCCTTAGTTGCCCAAGGTACCAGCTGGGGACATATTCCTGGACACCTGTGAACCACTCAAGAGTCAAGTCTCTTGCCAACCCTAAGATGGCTCCCTTAGTTAGGATATATACTTCGCTGCTCCCGTATCCTCCCTTCCTATATCCCAAACATCCCAATCCCCCGAGCTCCTCCCTTCCTCCCCTTCTCATGTTTCTCATCCCATTTCCCCTTTGCCCCATGCCACCTCACCCTCAAGTTCCCAGTTTTTGCCCTGCAATCTTGTCTACTTCCCCTCTCCATGCGGATGACTATATGATTTTCTTTGGGTTCACTTTCTTATTTTACTTCTCTAGGATCACAAATTATATGCTTAATGTCTTTTATTCATGGCTAGAAAACTATTATAAGTGAGTACATCCCATGTTCCTCTTTTTGGGTCTCGGATACCTCACTCAGGATAGTGTTTTCTACTTCCATCCATTTGCACACAAAATTCGAGAAGTCATTGTTTTTACTGCTGAGTAGTACTCTAATATGTATATATTCCACACTTTCTTCATCCATTCCTCCATTGAAGGGCATCTAGGTTGTTTCCAGGTTTTGGCTATTACAAACAATGCTGCTATGAACGAAGTTGAACAGATACTTTTGTCATTTGATGGGGTATCTCTTGGGTTTATTCCCAATAGTGGTATTACTGGATCTTGGGGTATGTTGATCCCAAATTTCCTGAGAAATCGCCACACTGATTTCCAAAGTGGTTGTACAAGTTTGCATTCCCACCAACAATGAATGAGTGTGCCTCTTTCTCCACAACCTCACCAGCAAAGGCTATCATTGGTGTTTTTGATTTTAGCCATTCTGACAGGTGTAAGATGGTATCTCAAAGTTGTTTTAATTTGCATTTCCCTTATCGCTAAGGAGGTTGAGCATGACCTTAAGTGTCTTTTGGCCATTTGAATTTCTTCTGTTGAGAATTCTCTGTTCAGATCAGTGCCCCATTTTTTTATTGGGTTCATTAGCATTTTAAAGTCTAGTTTCTTGAGTTCTTTATATATTTTGGAGATCAGACCTTTGTCTGTTTCAGGGTTGGTGAAGATCTTCTCCCAGTCAGTGGGTTGCCTTTTTGTCTTAGTGACAGTGTCCTTTGCTTTACAGAAGCTACTCTGTTTCAGGAGGTCCCATTTATTCAATGTTGTCCTTAATGTCTGTGCTGCAGGGGATAAACGTAGGAAGTGATCTCCTGTACCCATATGTTCTAGAGTACTTCCCACTTTTTCTTCTATCAGGTTCAGTTTTTTCAGACGAATATTGAGGTCTTTAATCCATTTGGACTTGAGTTTTGTGCATGGTGATAGATATGGATCTATTTTCATTCTTCTACACGTTGACAACCAGTTCTGCCAGCACCATTTGTTGAAGATGATCTCTTTTTTTCCATTGAATAATTTTAGCTCTTTATCAAAAATTAGGTGTTCATATGTTTGTGGGTTAAAATCAGGGTCTTCTACTCGGTTCCATTGATCGACTTCTCTGTTTTGATGCCAATACCAAGCTGTTTTCAATACTGAGGCTCTATAATAGAGTTTGAGGTCAGGGATGGTAACGCCTCCAGACGATCCTTTATTATATAAGATTGTTTTGGCTATCCTGGGTATTTTGTTTCTCTATATAAAGATGATTATTTTCCTCTCAAGATCTGTGAAGAATTTTGATGGGATTTTAATGGGGATTGCATTGAATCTATAAATTGCCCTTGGTAGAATTGCCATTTTTACTATGATGATCCTCCCAATCCAAGAGCAAGGGAGATCCTTCCATTTTCTGGTATCCTCCTCAATTTCTTTCTTCATTGACTTAAAGTTCTTGTCAAATAGATTCTTTACTTCCTTGGTTAGAGTTACCCCAAGATATTTTATACTATTTGTGGCTATCGTGAAGGGTGATGCTTCTCTGATTTCCATCTCTGCTTCCTTATCCTTTGTGTATAGGAAGGCAACTGATTTTTTGGAATTGATCTTGTATCCTGCAATGCTACTAAAGGTGTTTATCAGCAGAAGGAGTTCGTTGCTGGAGGTTTTGGGGTCGCTTATGTACACTATCATATCGTCTGCAAATAATGAAAGTTTAACTTCTTCCTTTCCAATTTGAATCCCTTTGATCCCCTTATGTTGTCTTATTGCTATTGCTAGGATTTCAAGCACTATATTAAAGAGGTATGGAGAGAGTGGACAACCTTGTCGTGTTCCTGATTTTAGTGGAATAGCTTTGAGTTTCTCTCCGTTTAATTTGATGTTAGCAGATGGCTTGCTATAAATAGCTTTTATTATAGTTAGGAACGACCCTTGTATTCTTAATCTCTCTAAGACCTTTATCATAAAGGGATGTTGAATTTTGTCAAATGCTTTTTCAGCATCTAATGAAATGATCATATGGTTTTTTACTTTTAGTTTATTTATATGATGGATTACATCGATAGATTTTTGCTTGTTGAACCATCCCTGCATCTCTGGGATGAAGCCTACTTGATCATAATGGATAATTTTTCTAATGTGTTCTTGGATTAGGTTTGCCAGTATTTTATTGAGTATTTTTGCATCGATGTTCATGAGTGAGATTGGCCTGTAGTTCTCTTTCTTGGTTTTGTCGTTGTGTGGTTTTGGTATCAGAGTAACTTCAGCTTCATAAAAGGAATTTGGCAATGACTTCTCTGTTTCAATATTGTGAAATACATTAAGGAGTATAGGTATTAGGTCTTATTGGAAGTTCTGGTAGAATTCTGCAGTGAAGCCGTCTGGACCTGGGCTTTTTTTGGTGGGGAGGTTTTTTATAACAACTTCTAATTCTTCACGACTAACAGGTCTATTTAGATTGTTCACCTGATCCTGGTTTAAATTTGGTATATGGTACTTATCTAAAAAAGTGTCCATTTCTATCACATTTTCCAATTTTGTGGCATACAGGTTTTTGTAGTAAGATCTAATGATTCTCTGAATTTCCTCTGAGTCTGCGGTTATGTCTCCCTTTTCGTTTCTGATTTTGTTAATTTGCGTATTCTCTCTCTGCCGTTTGATTAGTTTGGATAGGGGTTTATCAATCTTATTGATTTTCTCCATGAACCAGCTTTTGTTTCATTGATTCTTTGGATTGTTTTCTGTGTTTCTATTTTGTTGATTTCAGCCCTCAATTTGATTTTTTCCAGTCTTCTACTTCTCCTAGGTGAGTCTGCTTCTTTTTTTCTAAAGCTTTCAGGTGTGCTATTAAGTCTCCTATGTGTGCTTTCTCCGTGTTCTTTAAGTGGGCACTTAATGCTATGAACTTTCCTCTTAGCACTGCTTTCATAGTGTCCCATAGGTTTGAGTATGTTGAGTCTTTTTTTCATTGAATTCAAGAAAGACTTTAATTTCTTTATTTCTTCCTTGATTCAGGTGTTGTTCAGTAGTTGACTGTCCAGTTTCCATGAGTTCATAGGCTTTCTGGGGATAGCATTGTTGTTGAATTCTAACTTTAATCCATGGTGATCTGATAAGACACAGGTGGTTACTGATATTTTTTTGTAACTGTGTAAGTTTGCTTTGTTACCGAGTATGTGGTCTATTTTCGAGAAGGTTCCAAGAGCTGCAGAGAAGAAGGTATATTCTTTCATATTTGAGTGCAATGTTCTATAGATGTCTGTTAATTCCATTTGATTCATTACCTCCCTTAATCCTCTTATTTCTCTGTTAGGTTTCTGTCTTATTGACCTGTCCATTGGTGAGAGAGGAGTGTTGAAATCTCCTACTATTAGAGAGTGTGGTTTGATGACTGCCTTGAGTTTTAGTAACGTTTCTTTTACATAATTGGGTGCTTTTATATTAGGGGCATAAATATTCAGGATTGAGACTTCATCCTGGTGAATTGTTCCTGTTATGAGTAAAAAATGTCCATCTCCATCTCTTTTGATTGATTTTAGTTTGAATTCAACTTGGTTAGAAATTAGTATGGCCACACCTGCTTGTTTCTTTGGTCCGTTTGCTTGATAAACCTTTTCCCAGTCCTTTACTCTGAGTAGATGTCTGTCTTTGTGGTTGAGGTGTGTTTCTTGTAAGGAGCAGAATGATGGATCCTGTTTTTGTATCCAATCTCTTAGCCTGTGCCTCTTTATAGGTGAGTTGAGCCCATTGATATTAAGTGATATTAATGGCCAGCGGTTATTAACTCCGGTCATTTTTCCTTTCTTTCTTTCTTTCTTTTGGTAGTAGAGTTTGTGTGTTTCCCTTCTTCAAGTTGTGCTGGTGAAGGGTCATTAGATGTCTGAGTTAATGTGGCCATTGTTGGACTCCTTGGTTTGTGATTTTCCTTCAATTACTTTCTGAAGGGCTAGATTTGTGGCTATGTATTGTTTAAATTTGTTTTTATCCTGGAAAATTTTGTTTTCTCCATTTATTTTGTTATTTTAATAGCTTTTACTTTAATGTATATTAATAAAATTTTAACGCATCAAGCTTGTGTGTTTTATTATCTTACATTGACCCCAAATTAGTTTTTGAGCCAAAGTAAAGGAGGCTTTGTTGGTATGAGACTTAATCCAGATAATGCAGACAGCTGCTGCAGGAAGTAGGGTACATAAAGAAAGACTACTCAGTAAATAATTCAACTAGGCATTGCCAGTTGGTCAAACCTGCAATGATGTATCGATTGCCAAAGTAAAGGAAGCAGGCCTCTTATGAGAAAGACAGAGAGGAAGGAAGAAGAGGGAAAAGGGAAGAGATCATTTGTTGAGACCAACAACCAGCAAAGGAAATAAAAGCTTCTTTGTTGACAATAATCTCTTCTTCTTTAAGGTCATCTCCATTGATTCAAATGACAGATATTCAGAAAGAACATGCATGAGTGAGAAGTGTGAACATGGTGAAGGGGAAGGGAGAGAAAAAGAAAGAAAACATTCTGGAGATTTGAAGAGAGAGAGAATGAAACACCAGAGCATGAGTGTTTCTCTGGTACCTTCACAAAATCTTTATCAGGCCAGCAGCATTCCAGATACTCCAAGACATCCAACAGAGAATTTTCTTCTTGAACCCTATGATGTTTCCAGTGAGGATGGTGTTGTTCAAGAGTTCTGTGTCCTAAGCAAGAGAGAAAAGGGCACAAGATAGCAAGCAGGTGACAAGAGTGAGAAGGGGAGAGAGGGCGACTGAGTGAGTCACCCACCACCTGGACTCCTGTTAGGACTACAAAATATCCTCCACAGGTTTTGGTGGTTAGGCCTGTTAGTAATTAGGCCTTCCCCTGAAAGGGAACTATCATTCTTGCTTGAGAGAGATGGCTCAGCATTTCAGGTCACTTGCTTGTCTTCCAGAGGACCGGGTTTCAATTCCTCCCACCCATACAAACATCTGTAACTCCAGTTATAGAACATCTGACCCTGGCCAACACAAGCACTGAATGCACATGGTGAACACACTAATGTGCAGATAAACTCACACTCATGAAAAGAAATTTAATCATTTCTATTAAAAATACTAGTCACTCTTTTACTTCAAACAAGCACGGAACTGTATTCAAGAGCACAATGCTCTTACAGAGTGGAATTATTCAGTTCTGAGGTAGCATGGCTCCCAGTTTCATGAAAAACTGCCACAATGATTTTCCAAGTAGTTGCACTAGTCTGCATTCCCGAAAACAAGGGATGGGTGTTCCTCTACTCTACATCCTTTTCAGCATAGTCTATCATTGGTGTTTTTGATTTTAGCTATTCTGACAGTTGTAACATGGTATAGCAGAGATGTTCTGATGTGCATTTCCCTGAATGCTAAAAAGGCTAAGCATGGCATTGTCTTTTGCCCATTTGAAAGTCTTCTGTTGAGAAATCTGTGTTCAGTTAAGTACCCCTTTTTAATTGCAGTAACTTGAGTGTTAATGTCTAGTTTCTGGATTTCTTTACATATTTGGAGATCAGAATTTTGATTACAGACTGGTGAAGATTTTTCACATTCAAAAGGATGCCTTTTTGTCTTAGTGACAATGTCTTTTGCATTACAGAAGCTTCTCACTTTCAGGAGGTGTCACATTTATTCCTTTTTGGTCTCATGGTCTATG
This sequence comes from Chionomys nivalis, assembly GCF_950005125.1. Classification (NCBI taxonomy): domain Eukaryota; kingdom Metazoa; phylum Chordata; class Mammalia; order Rodentia; family Cricetidae; genus Chionomys; species Chionomys nivalis. The sequence goes on along the minus strand of NW_026646937.1, from coordinate 696,785 downwards.
CTACTCAGGTTCTACACTGGAAGTGGTCTCCTGGGTGCATGTATTGCAGACTCATTTAAACTTCTCATCTATCAAGTTCAGTGTGGTCAGATTAATATTGAGGTCTTTAATCCATTTGTAGTTGCATTTTGTGCATGCTGAACAATATGGATCTATTTTTCTTTTTCTACAAGTTGACACCCATTTATGTTGTCTGTCTTCACAAGTCTTTCTCCATGCTTTAAAGGAAACAAATTCTTCCCATTACAGCTCCTGTCATGTTCACCTGCTGTATTTCTCATATAGTTCATTCTGCTCTCCCTCTTACCTCCAGGTCTGATAACGATAATGTGAATTTTTCAACTAATGTACCACACACCTGATGAGCTGGCTTCTTTTCCCAACCACTCCAAAGCAGCTACAATATATTTAACAGCCAGTAGCAGTGACACTCTTTGAGACCTTATGGAGATGTTAATAGATGGAGTTCTTAAAATGGGATGGGACCCTGGTAGCTGGAAGATTCCAGAAAGTTGGGTGGGGTTCTGCCTCACAATGAAGATAATTAAGCCACCCAATAGCTAAAATCTCATTATTCCCATTGGAAGGGGCACTGTTCAACCATCTAATCTTGCACACATGACTGCCACTTGACACAAAAATGATGGCAAGTGTATTAAACAATTAGCATTTGTGCATCTGCAGTTATGTGGTTTGGAAGGTTATTTGGTGGCTTTTCCTCTCTCTCTCTCTCTCTCTCTCTCTCTCTCTCTCTCTCTCTCTCTCTCTCTCTCTGTGTGTGTGTGTGTGTGTGTGTGATTTGACCAAAGGACAACTTCAGTGGTCATTCCTCAGAAATCAACTACCATGCTAATTAAGACAGTATCACTTACAGGGACCTAGGATTTTCTGAATAGAAGATGCAGTTGGTCCAGTCAGTACCAGAATCCACTGTGTCTGCCTCCCATGCAGTGACATTACAAGCACACACTCCACCTTGGAAAGCTTTGAATAAGGTCTCTGGAGTCTGAACTCAGGCCTGTATACACACAGCTTCTTTATCACTGACAAACAAACTCTCTTTTCAGTATGTTTGTCTTAAATTGAGACTCATATAGAAAGTGATTGCTCATTTTTGAATTCACAGCACAGTGACTACACAATTCCAATGGTGTTCAAATTAAGAAAACAATATCACAAAGTTAAACAGAGTACTGATTATAAGTAAGCACTTGTATACCCCATCTGCCACATGGACCTTCCTGCCCCTTCCCTTTAGTTCTCCCTGAAACTCTCCTCCAAATCCAGGCATGGGTGGCTTTTCCTGCCTTGCCGTGGCAAACTGTTGGACACTGTATGTTCTATCTTCCTCATTTAGCTAGACCAGTCATTTTATGGCATAATGTTTTTGTTAGAGTTACCTCAACTGACCACTTTAGGCTTTTTAAAACTCAAATGACCTTAAAACAGCCAGGTAAAATATCCTAACATTGTGTCCATTATAATGTCAGTAAAAAAAAAAATAGAAAGCAAGACCTGCATCCTGGTCAAGATATTTTAATCACCATTCCAGTCCCATCTGAAGGTTACTCACTGTCTTTTGATGCCTAGATGAATTTCGGCTTTAACTAAACTTTGCCTTTCCCTAAAGCCAGTTTGAATTGTGTTTTATCACTTGGAACTGAAAAGTCTCCTGCGAGACTAGGGGATATGATGGGCTCTGGAGAATGAAGCCAGCTCAATTATCCCTATATGTCCTAGGGGACCTGTTAAAGAGACACTGACATTTCTACCAGCTTGAGTTTCAAGTGCAAGGATAAGTGTCCTATAGCAAATCAAGGCTGTCCCTGACTCACAACCCTGTTGTATGTTTCTCAGTGTCGCTGTTTCCATGTTTCCTCTCTTCCTGCAGTTGCTTAGATTTCTGCTCCTTACCATCATCCATGTATATCTATCACTCCCTTCTCTCAGCAAATTGAAAAAGAAATTGCCATGATCAACATCACAGCACTATCATCCACTGCCGAAGATGCACAGAAATCATCTGTCGGGGGAAATAACTCTTCATCTCCTGATCTGGGAAGGGTTAGACTTCACACTAACGTGGGCAGACAGTCTTTCAGAAGTGTATTTCCATGAGTGTTCAACTGAATGATACCACAAAAGATGGCTGGGTAAGATAAGTAGAAAGAAGATTGTATGTCCTTTGAAAGCAACAAAGAAGCTGACAAATACCATGGATAACAATTATTCCAAATGCATATGGGACCCTTTTTTCAAGAATGCAGAATCTGGGCTTTTTAAGCAGACAGAAACAGAAAACTCAGTGACATTTACCCTAAGATCTCTCCTTGTCTCCAGAGCTACAGTGCTCTTAAACATTGTCATCTTACCTTCACAGGAATGCCTATAGTGAAGACACTACCTAATGGGTGCAGCTGGAGATTTTTCAATATCTCGTCACAGTTGGACCTGCTTGGCATACTGTGTGAGATCTGAGTCTAGGTTCAGCAAATGTTAAATCCTTCTACTAAGAGTAGTTTGTCAAGCAGAATTAAGGTCAATAATTTAATACCAGTGTTGTCAGAGGCTTTGGTTAACAGACATTATTGGGAGGTGTGGCCTTGTTGGAGAAAGAGTGTCACCAGAGATACTCTTTGATGTCTGAAGCTCAACATTGGTCCAGTGTCTTATTCTTCCTTCGTGCTCCCCAAGGTTCTGGATGTAGATCTCTTCCCTTCTCCTGCGCCATGTCTCCCTGAAGTCTGGTATAATTCTGCCATGATGTTAATGGACAGAACCCAATTAAATGCTTTACTTTATAAGTCTGATGGTGGTCATGTTATCTCTTCACAGCAGTAGAAACCATAACTAAGACAAGATAAATAGAAAGATAGATAGACAGAGAGACAGAGAGACAGGTGTTAGATATTCGATAAACAAATGAGGAATAAATGGATAGATGGTAGGATGGATGGATAGATGAATCATAAGAGAGAGATGATATTAATAGATTAAAAGAAATATAATTAATACATTATTGAAAGTCTCATGGCTTCTAGGACCCAGGAAAAGACAGAGAAGATTCCTCCAGTTGCCTAGTTTTGATATGCAGAATGAGTAATACGCCTCCAATGCGCAATACTACTAACAGTAGCTGTAAGTAACTTCCTGACACATTGATTATAACTTCTCAGAATAAAGATTCAAATTTACTCTATACACACACACTGAGCCCTGTTTAGATTGTGTCTTTCACAGTCTAGCAGGTGATTTAGCAATAAAACCATATCAGGATACTGAGGAATGAGAGCAACAGCTTTTCCACTAGAAAAGTGAGTCTTAAAATGGAAAGGAGATGCAATGGGAACTCTAAGCACGAAGTAGATCAGGGAGAACAAGTGAGAAAACTCATATGCTGACCTATAGGTGTTCACGTGTATACAGTAGTGAGTGTACATGTGTTTATATAAAAGGCTTTTCCTGATGTTAGTTCTCTGAAAGGCCACAGATGCAATATCAGACTCATTCAGTATTCATCATTCCAAGTGCTGGGGTTTAACTTCTGATATCATTCCCCGAAGAAGAAGATAACAGCACTCCATTGAGAAATGGTGGATTGATAGGCAGAGGGAAGCAGAAGGCAGAAGCCTAAAATATCTCATGCATCCAGGGAGTAACTAAGTTCTCAAACAACACAAATGTCAAAAGGAAAACATGAGATGGCATGAAGGCTTGTTGGTTGCCGACCAGGGACAATTTAACATTGCAGAAAACAATAATAGCTGCCATTTTAATTCTTTGGAAGAAAATGTTTCTGAATCCCAACTGCTTGGACTAAAAAAACAGTGGAGGAGAGAACTGGGACATTGGGGTGGCAATTCCAACTCATAAATGCAAAGGAATCATGAAATTAGAACCCCACCACCTGGCAGCCACCATATATGCCTTAATTGGCTCAGGTAAGAATCGTTAATGGATTCTGCCGCTGACTGGAAGTAAAAGAAAATGGCTATTTGCAAAGTGTCAGCATCTTGATGCAGAAGAAACAACTTTGAAATGAAGCAACTGCAGCTCATCCTGATGATCAAATATACCATCACTTGTGAAGAAACAGCCTGGATATTTAAAAGGACCCATTGGAAGTAGAAACAGAACTTGGAACAAGGACATGAAATAATACCAGCCAGAGGTTGTTCAACAGAGAATGGATTGTATAAGCATGTCACAGTCTGAACACAAAGTGTGGGAATGTGCTATGGAATAGGGACAGGTCACATACAGTGTCTTAGACTAAGGCCTCAGTTGGCAAACAATAATTTGGCTGCAATGAACACAATCAGACAAATAATAAAATGATTAGAAAGCATGGAGTTGAAGTAATCATTTCTAGAAATCTCTCTTTGTACAATTGAGAACCCCAGTGAATCCCTGTGGATAAGTTTTCAGGATAAAATCACAGCAGAAAAACAACAACAATAATAAAAGTAACATCAATAACAATAGTAATAATAGTAATAATAATAATAATGTCATTTGTTTGTCTTGAGAAAGAACACTAACCATTGTGGGAATTCTGGAGAAGAAATTTGAGAAAGGAATTTTTCAGAATCATGAAAGCAATCAAAGACCAACAGAGCACAGCAAGGAGAAATAATCAATCAGGACTTGAGGTTGAACTGCCTGATGAATATAAGTAAACACAGATAATGCTTTCTTAAATATTAGATAAGCAGCAGTTAATATGACAAGTGATATCTGTCATTTATTGAAATCTAATCTAAGAGGGAGTGATGAGGCATATAAGCCATCATGCAGGCAATAAAGAAGGAATGGCAGTAATTAGAATTGGGGGCTTCTCAGTCCTTGCTTGCATATGACACCTTCCTCCTCCTCATATGCCAGGATGCACCATGCCCCAGCAAAGAATCATCACTTTTGGCTCCTAGTGTTTCCAGTGGGTTTCTGTCACTTGCTGCTCATCACAGTTTGCTTTACCTTTAAACTAGCTATTAACCTTGAGTCATATGGAAAGATGGAACCGTGGCTATCTGAATGGAATAAGTGAATGCCTATGGGGCTAACAATTACTGCTAATTGATACATGACCGTATACCACTGTGGGTGTTACCTTAGTGCATCCAGAAGCAAGGTGGCCTAGGCAATATAAGATATTGCCTGGAAAGCACATCCTCCATGGCAGCCTCAACTGTCAGTAGTCTATAAGTAAAGTGGTAGGGAATAATGCACTTCCTTGATTTCAGATTCAGCTGCCAGTACCTCCCCAATAAATGTCTGGGCCTCTTCTGGTAGTGGTTTTTTTTTTTCTTTTTTTTTTCTTTTTAGGACAATCTCATTTTACATACCCGAGTTAAATCAATCCGCTGTCCTTCCACTCCTGCCAACTTCTCCCTTCCCCATCCTCCATCTACTCCTCCAATAAGAACTCAGTGTTTGATGAGGCCAGGAAAACATATCTGATGGCAGTTTCAATTGCTAATAGCTCCCCAATAAGAGCTAAGGCCTAGAGCACCTGTCCTCAATGGCCACTTCAACGGGAAAAAGTTCTTGGCTTAGGCATAAGGCCACGTATTTTGCCAACAACTTAAAAAGAAACAGGAGGGCTGGAAGAGCATCAAATTCATGATAGCTTCATTTGCCAGCTGTCCCAAGTAAAAATATGACCTTAAATATACTTTCCTAAGACAGAATTGCCAGTCTTACTACCATTAGCTCATAAGTAAGGGAGAAAACCTGGAGAGTTACCCACAGTAACTCCTCTTGTCAGCAACTCTTCAGTAAGAAAAAAATCATGGAAGTTTACCACACTCTTGGAATCTTTTACTCCCAGTTGCTCCCCAGGTTGACGAGAGTCTGTTGCTTTGCACAAGAGGCAGAATGGGCTCTCCTAATGTTTCTGGTACCACAAAGTCACACCACACAAGGTCCAGCCTCTCAAAGGCCATTGGCCAAAGGAGTTTCCACATCACCTCCCCTTTTACCTAATAAGAATGTTCAAACCAATACAGGACTACATATAATAAGAACAGATATCAAGTATAAAAGTTAGATTGATAGCCAGTATAGGCAATATTGAGCAAGAAATATATGCTCAAAGTTTCAATGATTATTTTATTCCCAGGAGTCTTAGTCTTGTATTAGAAATGGGTTGGCTAGACCATAAGAGGAAGTTATCTACAACTATCAAGTCTTCAACCTCCATCAAGGCCTGAGAATTGAGATAGAATATTACTTGAGTAGCCAATAAATGGATTAAAGCTGTTTCCAAAATGTACAGTAGATTACAGAGACATATGTCTACCTGGGAAATCACCCAGTGTCTCATTTGCAATGTTGAAGCAAACCACTTTGGCTAAGGCCTAGAGTAACTGACAGCCCTTTTATAGAGGCAGGAAGATTTTAAAAACAATCTTACCCTATTTTGGCAATGTTTGACAGTCATTTTTCTTGTATCTTGCTTGTCAAGTCCAGACACCATGCATTTTATCAGTCAAACAAGTGCAATTCCTTCATCAAAGCCCAGTTTTACAAAGAATAGTACAAACTCCAAGTACAGTGTCTTTGATGCTCAACATTCTTTCAGGAATAGATCAGTGCTACAAAGAGCCATTGTGTCTCACATCAAAAAAACCCTAAGTTATTTAAATCCCAGTTTCTGCAGTTCCTTTAAGTGTTTGATGATTACCTATCTGTACAGAATACAGTCTCTATGTATCATGAGAACCTGATTGCTGTAAATATAAGTATGGAAAACATGGGTGAATATTAACCTATAATAGTTACTACTTTAATATATAACGTAAAGACTATTACTTCATATTACAATATTAAACAATCTTGAAACAAATGTGCAACAAATGATGACAACAGCCTCATAATGGAAGCAGCTTACCTTGATCAGAAGTAGAGATGTATGATACATTATAATAGACGAGTCAACCAACCTTGGAATCCAGTAATTTCAATTTAGTGGAATATATCCAGAGATACCCAATCATACTACAAAAGCATTTGTTCAACTATGTTCATACCAGCACTATTTGTTATAGCCAGAACCTGGAAACAACCTAGGTGCCCCTCAATAGAAGAATGGATAAAGAAGGTGTGGCATATATTCACTTTAGAGATGCACTCAGTGCAATAAAACAATGACATCTTGAATTTTGCATTCAAAGAATGGAAATAGAAAACATTTTACTGAGATAACCTAGATACAAAAAGATGAATAAGTTATGAACTCCATCAGAAGTGGATTCAAGCCATAAGCCATGGACATTGGGCCTATAATTCATGATCCTACAGAAGAAAACAAGAACGAGAACCCAAAGAAAAACATATATTTATCCTCCTAGATACTGGATGTAGACAAGATTGCCAGGTGAAAGTTGGGATCATGGGGGTGGCAGTGGGAGGGAGAAGGGAGAATGGGAGGATTGGGAATAGGGATGAATGAGATTGAGGAAGGATGGATATCGGAGCAGAAAAGAAGATATCACAAGGAAGGGAACCATTTTAGGGTTGGCAAAAGACTTGGCTCTAGAGGGGGTCCCAGGTGCCCTGGAAGATGTCCCTAGCTCTTTCATCTTGCAGCAGATGAGGGTGTCCCTGAACTGGCCTCATTCCATAGCCCTACTGATAAATATCATGCATATCACCTTAGAACCTTCATCTAGCAATGTATGGAGATAGAGACACTGACACACATTGGAGCACTGGACTTAGTTCCCAATGTTCAGATGAAGATCATAAGGAGAGAGAACATGAGTAAGGGAGTTAGGACCTCAAGAATTGCTTCCACCCACAGAGACTATGGGACATATCTAATAGAAGCTCAGCAAGTCCAGCAGGACTGATACTGAATGAGTATGTGATCAAACAAGATTCTCTGAATGTGCCTGACACTGAAAACTGACTGAGAAGCCAATGATAATGGTACTGGGTTTTGATTCTACTGCATGTACTGATTTTTGCGTGCCTAGTCTGTTTGGATTCAGACCTTCCTAGACATGGATGGAGTGGGGAGGGCCTCGGACTTCCCACTGGGTAGGGCACTCTGTTATCTCTGAGGACTCAAGAGGGACAGAGAGGGGGATGGCAGAGTGTGAGTGAAATTTGAAGAAGGGAAGTGGAAATTTTCAATAAATAAATTAAGTAAAATAATACCATACCAAGAGATACATTTTTATCAGTGGAATTTTCTGCCTACCATTAATAAGATCAAGAGAAACAGGAAAAGATGCTAAAGAAATATGTGAAAGAGATCTTAGAGAATGAGATGATACATAAGTGATAAAGACAGATGATAATGAAGAGGTCATAGATAAAGAGATGACATAGAGATTAAAGAGCAAGAGATGATAGAGCAAAAGATGATAGAAGAAGATATGATAGAGAAAGAGATGCTAGAGAAGAGATGCTAAAAAATGTGATGGTAGAGTACGGGATGGTAGTGGAAGAGATGATAGAAGAAAAGATGAGAGAGAATCAGATGATAGAGAAGTGTTAGAGGAAATCATGATAGAGGAAATATGATAGAGGAAGAGATGATAGAAAAAGACATATACAGAAATAGAAGATAGAGAAAGATGACAGAGAAATAATAGAGTAAGAGAAGATAGAGAGATGGTAGAATAGGAGATGATAGACTGGGGAATGAAATGATGGCAGATAGAGGTAATTGAGAAATGAATAATAGATGATCGAGAACAAGATGATAGAGTAAGTGATGACAGAGGTATTAGAGAAACTGATGATAGATAATAGACAATACAGAAAGAGATGATAAAGAAAATGTTATCATAGTAAGATACGATAGTAAATACAATGATAGAGGAAGAGATGATAGAGAAAGAGATGAAAGAGGTAGTGATGATAGACAAAGACATGGAGGACAAAGTGATGATAGAGGAAGTGATGATTGAGCCATGATAGAGAAATAGAAGAGATGATACATGGGATAGAGAAAGGTATTAAAGAGAGACAAAAAAATAAATGCTGGAGGATAGACATAGAGACAATAGAGAGATGATAGAAAATGAGATGATAATGAGATGACAGAGTGATGATAGAGATGATAAAGAGATGACAAAGAGATTATAGAGAGATGATAGACAATGAGATGAACTAGAGATAATACAGGAAAAGATGATAGTATAGAAAAATAAATGATGGAGTATAGAGATGATAGAGAGATGGTGAAAGGTATATGGAAAGAAATCGTGAAATACATACAGAAAGAAGAGCAAATTGTAGATACAGATAGCCCTTTCATTACTTGGTCACGGAGACCCAAGTTTTAACACAGAAACTACATTAATTACAACCTTGTTTGTCCAGTAGCTCACACATACGCCTAGCTAGCTCTTATTACTTAAATTAACCCATAGGTCTTATCTAAGATTAGCCTTGTGGTTTGGTAGCTTACTCAGTGCAGCATTCACATCTTGTTTCCAATACATCTGGATGGAGATTGCAGAATGAATATTTTCCTCTTCCCAGGATTCTCCTAATCTGTTTACCTTACCTATACTACCTGCCTGGATTCTGGCCAATGAACATTTTATTGAACCAACACAAATAAGAAATATATACAGGATATAAGAGCTTTATTCCACAGTAGTAAACAAAATGTCCCAACACTTCAAGATAACTGAGTTCAAACCTGGCCACTTTTGTAATATGGAGCCTTACCCTGGAATTCTGGTCTACTATGTTACACTGTATCAAGACACTTTTCCACAAGGTCAGGGCAATCCATTAAACTATAGGAGGCACACAGGTAAACTAACTTGGGAGTTCCCTCACTATATACATGAGTCAGCAGAAGCCATAGAAACAAATTACTTGATACAGAGTCATTCTAGGTCTAAGCAAATGACTCTAAATATTCTGCTAGAAAATTTTTAGATGACCAATATGTGCAGGACTTTCAGCTGTTAGCATGACGAGGGTCAAGGCTGATGCATAGAGTGTATATATAGGACTGAAATTTCAAAACCCATCTATTCATAATTTGGTCTTCTATACTTCGAGACAAAAAGGATGCTTTTCTTTTAATGTCAGAAAGTTTGGCCAAGCTCTCAAACTCTCCAATCACTGCCAAACTCCAGATAAAGGAACACATTAAATATGAAAATTCAACTTCCTTGTGACTAACATGATATGCCTTCTCATTGGCTAAGGCCATTCACACCTATAGACTGCAACTTCTACCTCCAATATATATACTAAAGCTAAACAAATGAAATAAAACAGAGCTCTTTGTTTTAAAGAAAAAAGGGGAACTACTGTGGGATAACATTCTTGTAGACTATAAAGATTAGTCACTGGAAAGGTACAGACTTTCCTGTAACTAGGCAGGTAATATAGTTGAGGCTACTACACTAAGTGAAATATGGGAAGGGGATGGCACAGTGACTTATCAGCTAGAGGCAGAAAAAAAATAATGAGAATGACTTATTGAGAAAAGGTAATAAGCCATGTTTCTAAACATAGTAAGAATTAAGGGTTAATATAAAATGTAACAGCTAGCCAATAATAAGTGTGAGCTAATCGGCCAAATAGTTCATAATTAATATAAGCCTCTGTGTGCTCTTTAGAAATAAGTCACTCTGGGAATAGGCAGGATAAACTCATCTGTCAACTTAGTGCTATGAACTTTACTCTTACCACTGCTTTCATACTGTCTCATAGGTTTGAGTATGTTGAGTTTTCATTTTCATTGAATTCAAGAAGGACTTTAATTTCTTTATTTCTTCCTTGATCCAGGAGTTGTTCAGCAGTTGACTGTCCAGTTTCCATGAGTTCGTCGTCTTTCTGGAGGTAGCATTGTTGTTGAATTCTAACTTTAATCCAAGGTAATCTATAAGATACAGGTGGTTGCTAATATTTTTTTGTAACTGTGGATGTTTGCTTTATTACTGAGTATGTGGTCAATTTTTGGTTCCACGAGCTGCAGAGAAGTAGGTATATTCTTTCCTATTTGGATGCAATGTTCTATAGATGTCCATTAAGTCCATTTGCTTCATTACCTACTTTAATCCTCTAATTTCCCTGTTAGGTTTCTGTCTGATTGACCTGTCCATTGGTGAGAGAGGAGTGTTAAAATCTCCTACATTAGTATCTATGGTTTAATGACTGCCTTGAGATTCAGTTATGTTTCTTTTACATGAGTGGGTGCTTTTATATTAGGGGCATAGATATTCAGGATTGAGACTTTGTCCTGATAAATTGTTCCTGTTATGAGTAAAAAATGACCCTCTCTATCTCTTCTGATTGATTTTAGTTTGAAATCAACTTTGTTAGGAATTAGTATAGTCACACCTGCTAGTTTCCTAGGTAAATTTTCTTGATAAATATTTTCCCAGCCCTTTACCCTGAGTAGATGTCTGTCTTTGTGGTTGAGGTGTGTTTCTTGTAAGCAGAGGAATGTTGGACCCTGTTTTCATATCCAATGTCTTAGCCTGTGTCTCTTTATAGGTGAGTTGAGGCCATTAATATTAAGTGATATTAATGACCAGTGGTTGTTAACTCTGGCCATTTTTTCTTTATCTCTTTTTTTACCCTTCTTTGGGTTGTGCTGGTGAAGGGTCATTAGATATCTGAGTTATTGTGGGCATTGTTGGACTCCTTGGGTTGTGATTTTCCTTCAATTACTTTCTGTAAGGCTGGATTTTTGGCTATGTATTGTTTAAATTTGTTTTTATCCTGGAAAATTTTGTTTTCTCCCTTTATATTCTATGAAAGCTTGGATGGGTATAGTAGTCTGGGCTTGCATTCATGGTCTCTTAGTTTCTGCAGTACATCTATCCAGGACTTCTGGCTTTCATTGATTCCATAGAGAAGTCAGGTGTAATTCTGATAGGTTTACATTTATAAGTAACTTGGCCTTTTTCCTTTGCAGCTCTTAATTTTATTTCTTTGTTCTGTGTGCTTTGTGTTTTGATTATTATATGGCGAGGGGATTTTTTTTTTTTTTGATCCAGCCTATTCGGTGTTCTGTATGTTAATTGAACCTTCGTAGGTATATCTTTCTTTAGGTTGGGAAAGTTTTCTTCTATAATTTTATTAAATATATTTTCTTGACCTTTGAGCTGCGCTTCTTCCCCTTCTTCTACTCCTATTATTCTTAGGTTTGGTCTTTTTATTGTGTCCCATATTTTCTGAATGTTTTGTGATGAGAGTTTGTTGGCCTTGCTGTTTTCTTTGATCAGCAAGTTTATTTTCTCTATGGTATCTTCAGAATCTGAGATTCTTTCTTCTATCTCTTGTATTCTGTTGGTTATGCTTGTTTCTGTAGTCTCTATTCGTTTACCTAGATTTTCCATGTCCAGCCAGCCTTCTGTTTGTGTTTTCTTCTTTGCCTCAATTTCAGTTTTCAAAACTTGAACTGTATCCATTATCTGTTTGATTGTGTTTCCTTGGTTTCTTAGGGTATCATTCACTGATTTACTCAATTCTTCAAACTTTCTGTTATACTTCTCATCCATTTCTATAAGGGCATTTTTTACATGCTGTTTAAGGGTGTCAAACACTTTCATAAAGTCAATTTTTTCTACTTCTTCCTGATTAAGGTGTTCATGTTCTCCTGTTGTGAGGTCGCTGGGTCCTGGTGGTTTAATATTATTTTTCAGAATGTTGGATGAATTCTTGCATTGGTGATTGGCCATCTCTTACTCTGAATGCTCTCCTATGGATCTTCTTTTACAGGATCAGGTCTCCTTGCCTACTCTTGTACCTTCCCAATGATAGTACTCCCCAGTGATCATTCTCCTGGTGCTCCAATGATGTCTCTCCTGGTGATAATATCAGATCTCCTTGCCCAACGATGGCTCTCCTGGTGCCAAGATCAGCTCTCCGTGCTGGTTGGGTATTTTATAAACAAAGCACCTACCTTTGTGCTGCTGCCATGGTTCAGAAACTCACCCCAATGATGGCTCTCCTGGTACCAAGCTCTGATCTCCATGCTGGTTGGGTATTCATAAACAAAGCGCCTACCTTGCTTGGTGCAGGCAGGCCAGTGAAACAAAGGAACTCCTGCCTGCCTGTTTTCCCTGAGGATTCGACCCAGCGCCCAGACAGGCTGAGCTAGGTGGTGTTATGTGCCCAAAGAAGGAAATGGGCAGAAGGAAGAAGGGTTCTGGAGCAAGCTGGGTGGGATAGGAACAGAGAGGCAGTCTGCAGGGAGTAGAGTCTCTGCAGGGAGCCCAGGTGGGGTGGTGGGTGAGGGACTTCTGAGTTCCCTGTCTGGGGCTGCTGCCCCTGGTCACAAACTCACCCTAATAATGGCTCTCCTGGTACCGAGCTCAGATCTCCGTACTAGTTGGGTATTTCGTAAACAATGTGCCTACCTTGCTTGGTGCAGGCAGGCCAGTGAAACAAAGGAACTCCTACTCGCCTTTTTGTCCTGAGGATTCTCCCCCAGTGCCCAGACAGGCTGAGCTAGGTGGTGTTATATGCCCAATGAAGGAAGGGGGCAGAAGGAAGAAGGGTTCTTGATGCAAGCTGGGTGGGATAGGAACAGAGAGGTAGTCTGTGGGGAGTAGAGTGTCTGCAGGGAGCCCAGGAGGGATGGGCTGATATATGGCTTTACATCTGCATCTTCAATTTGATTCCATTGGTCCACGTGTCTGTTTTTATGACAACACTTCTTCCACCTCTTAACCAAACCCTACCAGCAAGCACCACCACAAACAGTTAGTTTGGTTTTGGTTTTGTTTGGAGACAGGGTCTCATTAGGTAGGCCTAGCTGACCTGAAACATTCTAGGTAGATTAGGTTGGCCCTGAACTCACAAAGACCAACCTGCCTCTGCCCTCCAAATTCTGGGTTTAAGGATGTACCACCACACCTGTTTGTTTTAATTAAAATAAAATCACATTATTTCCCTTTCCTTCCTCCCTCCATCTATGCACTACCCCAACTAACACCTTTTAAATTCCTGGCCTCCTCCTCTCTAATTGCGCGCTAATGTGTGTGTGTGTGTGTATGTGTGTGTATACACAGATAAATATAGAGATACAATATTATCAGTGTTGATGTACATGATTTCAAGACTGCCACTTGGTTGCCAGGCCATGGTGGCACACATCTTTAATCCCAGCACTCAGCAGGTAGAGACAGACATATCTCTGTGAGTTCGAGGCCAGCCTGGTCTACAAGAGCTAGTTCCAGGACAGGCTCCCAAGCTACAGAGAAACCCTGTCTTGAAAAACTAAGAGAGAGAGAGAGAGAAAGAGAGAGAGAGAGAGAGAGAGAGAGAGAAGGAGGGGGGAGAAAAATAAGAAAAGACTGGCCATTTGGTATTGGAGAACTGACTTGGAGGCTCCCATGGGAAAGACTCCTTCTCCCTCTCTCTCTTTCTCAGCATTCCTTAATTGCTTGTAGTTCTTCTCCAGGGCTGGGGCACCACCTGTTTCCCGCTTCTGCATTAGCTTGCCTATTGTTGTTTTCCTCAATCAGGTCTTGTTTAAGCAGCCATACAGTTGCATTATCACAGGTTTAGTTTCCCTGTGGCTTCTAGGAGACACAAACTCATAGCAGAATTCCTCATCTCTGACTTTTGAAATCTTTCTGAGGCTGTCTTCTGAAATGTTCCCTGAGTCTTGGGTACAGGAGTTGTGTTGTAGATGAATCCACCGGGGTTGGGCACCCATGATCAGTTGTTCTCTATATTTAGGCTACTTGTGTTCTGTAATGGTTACTGTCTGTTGGAAAGAGAAGTTCTTTGGTGAGGTTGGGAGTGACTTATAAAGTATTTAGAAGGCATTTGGAATTATACTGGTTTAATAAAGTAGCAGTAGTACACACTCCTCTATGACCCATAACCTCACTAGCCCAATAGGTGACTAAGTTTCAGTACCAGGCATGCTTTCCCCAAAACCCCACCCCAAAGTGGGCTTTAAATCCCAGTAGACAACTTCTGGTTACCACCAAAACATAGAGTGTCATGAATGCACCTTAACAGAGATCTTCTTTGCTGGTGCTTGCTGTATTTCCTAGGACTATTGGTTGCTTCATTCTCTCATATTTTGAAAAATACCTTCCAGTTCCATGAAAGTTATTCCTCAGGGAGGAGAATTTCAGGGCAGATACAGCTCTGAGTCTAATGTCAAAAGTGCATAGTATATACAGCAATAGAAACTGAGCCCCACCTTCTGATAACCAAGGCAATGACCATAGCCTGTACTCTTTCAGCAGTCTCTTGGACTACCCGAACTAACACTCAAAAGGGGGCTTTTCGTATTCGTTACTGGGGTTCCTTATTAGGTAGTTTATAGCTCTTGAGGGGAAGATGGTCAGTCCAAGTGGCTTAATCTCATTTAAACTATTTCTTTGTTTGTATACACACATTTGTATTATGTGTAATTTTGGGTAAATGAAAAATATGATGCCACGTGGCCTTGTGAAGCATCCTTAGGAACCAGGTTTGGTGGCACATTCATTAGTTCCAGCCCTCAGGAGGCAGAGGTAGGCAGATCTCAATACCAGTATGGAAGTGAGACAGGAGGATCATTGTGAGCTGGAAGCTAACACGGGTGTGTGCTGAGTGCCAAATTGGGTGGGTGAGTAGACCCTACTGAAGAGACAAAGGAAAAGAAAGATGAAAGGGAGGAAAGGAAACGAAGGCTAGAGGAAAAGAAAAGGGAGGGAAGAAGGAAAGGAAGGAAGGAAAGAAAGAAAGAAAAAGAAGGAAAAAAGAAAGCTACCTATATATCTTGGAGAGAAATTGTGCCACAGAGTGAATGCATTTGTGTGTTATTCTAAAGTTCCACTGCTCTAACAGTTCATATATCAAAAGCACCTAAAAAAACACATTTATTCTTTTTAAATACAGACTAAAGGTCCCAGCTAATTGCCTTGTTCCCCTGCCCTCTACCCACTCGAACACACAGCCACTGGTGAGTCTCTCTCTTTTCTGTGTCTTTCTCTGCCTCTGTCTCTGTGTTTGTGTGTTTTTCTTGCACATAAACAACTTTCAGGCAGGTCAGCTGCTCTGTCATATGTTAAACCCCCAGGGAATCACCAAGCACTGAAGATGGCAATAAACAGCAATAATAATGCAAATACAATATAAAAATTTCAATTGGTTTAATAGACACAGAAAATTAAAACAAATAAACTGACATAATACCTTGAGTGACCCACCCTAAAAATTACACACCCACAGAAATATACTAAGGGAACACATTCTATCTGCAATCAAAGATGAGAATTGGCTCTCATTCCCTGACAGCTGTATTAAGTGTTAGGTGTGCATAGGAGGGCAACTGATTTTTGGAATTGATCTTGTATCCTAAAACGCTACTAAAGGTGTTTATAAGCTGAAGGAATTCTTTGGTGGAGTTTTTGGGGTCGCTTATGTACCCTATCATATTGTCTGCAAATAATGGAAGTTTAACTTCTTTCTTTCCAATTTGAATCCCTTTGATCCCTTTATGTTGTCTTATTGCTATTGCTAGATTTTCAAGCACTATATTAAAGAGGTATGGAGAGCATGGACAACCTTGTCGTGTTCCTGATTTTAGTGGAATAGCTTTGAGTTTCTCTCCATTTAATTTGACATTAGCTGTCGGCTTTTATAACTAGCTTTTATTATACTTAGGTATAACCCCTGTATCCCTAATCTCTCTAAGACCTTTATCATGAAGGGATGTTGAATTTTGTAAAATGCTTTTTCAGCTTCTAATGAAATGATCATATGGGTTTTTTCTTTCAGTTTATTTATATGATGGATTACATTGATAGATTTTCATATGTTAAACCATCCCTGCATCTCTGGGATGAAGCCTACTTGATCATAATGGATAATTTTTCTAATGTGTTCTTGGATTAGGTTTGCGAGTATTTTGTTGAGTATTTTGGCATCGATGTTCATGAGTGAGATTGGCCTGTAATTCTCTTTCTTGGTTATGTCTTTGTGTGGTTTTGGTATCAGAGTAACTGCAGCTTCATAAAATGAATTTGGCAATGAGTTCTCTGTTTTTATATTGTGAAATACATTAAGGGGTATAGGTATTAGGTCTTATTGGAAGTTCTGGTAGAATTCTGCATTGAAGCCGTCTGGACCTGGGTTTTTTTTTTTTTGGTGGGGAGGCTTTTTATAACAACTTCTAATTCTTTGCGACTAACAGGTCTATTTAGATTGTTCACCTGGTCGTGGTTTAACTTTGGTATATGGTACTTATCTAAAAATGTGTCCATTTCTTTTACATTTTCCAATTTTGTGGCATACAGGTTTTTGTAGTAAAATCTAATGATTCTCTGAATTTCGTCTGTGTCTGTGGTTATTTCTCCCTTTTCATTTCTGATTTTGTTAATTTGCATATTCTCTCTCCGCCTTTTAATTAGTTTGGATAGGGGTTTATCAATTTTATTGATTTTCTCCAAGGACCACCTTTTTGTTTCATTGATTCTTTGGATTGTTTTCTGTGTTTCTATTTTGTTGATTTCAGCCCTCAATTTGATTATTTCCAGTCTTCTACTTCTCCTAGGTGAGTCTGCTTCTTTTTTTTTCTAAAGCTTTCAGGTGGGATATTAAGTCTCCAATGTGTGCTTTCTCCATGTTCTTTATGTGGGCACTTAATGCTATGAACTTTCCTCTTAGCACTGCTTTCATAGTGTCCCATAGGTTTGAGTATGTTGAGTCTTTGTTTTCTTTGAATTCAAGGAAGACTTTAATTTCTTTCTTTATTTCTTCCTTGATCCAGGTGTGGTTCAGTCGTTGACTATCTAGTTTCCATGAGTTCATAGGCTTTCTGGGGAGAGCATTGTTGTTGAAATCTAACTTTAATCCCTGGTGGTCTGATAAGACAGAGGTGGTTACCGATATTTTTTTTTAACTGTGTAAGTTTGCTTTGTTACTGAGTATGTGGTCTATTTTTGAGAAGGTTCCATGTGTTGGAGAGAAGAACGTATAATCTTTCCTATTTGAGTGGAATGTTCTATAGATGTCTGTTAAGTCCATTTGATTCATTACCTCCCTTAATCCTCTTATTTCTCTGTTAGGTTTCTGTCTGATTGACCTGTCCATTGGTGAGAGAGGAGTGTTGAAATCTCCTACTATTAGAGTGTGTGGTTTGATGACTGCCTTGAGTTTTAGTAACGTTTCTTTTACATAAGTGGGTGCTTTTATATTAGGGGCATATATATTCAGGATTGAGACCTCATCCTGAAGAATTGTTCCTGTTATGAGTAAAAAATGTCCCTCTCCATCTCTTTTGATTGATTTTAGTTTGAAGTCAACTTTCTTAGAAATTAGTATGGCCACACCTACTTGTTTCTTAGGTCCATTTGCTTAATAAACCTTTTCCCATCCCGTTCCTCTGACTAGATGTCTGTCTTTGTGGTTGAGGTGAGTTTCTTGTAAGCAGCAGAATGTTGGATCCTGTTTTTGTATTCAATCTCTTAGCCTATGCCTCTTTATAGGTGAGTTGAGTCCATTGATATTAAGTGATATTAATGACCAGTGGTTGTTAACTCCGGTCATTTTTCCTTTCTTTCTTTCTTTCTTTCTTTCTTTCTTTCTTTCTTTCTTTCTTTCTTTCTTTCTTTCTTTCCTTCTTTCTTTTGGCAGTTGAGTTTGTGTGTTTCCCTTCTTCAAGTTGTACTGGTGAAGGGTCATTAGATGTCTGAGTTATTGTGGGCATTGTTGGACTCCTTGGATTGAGATTTTCCTTCTATTATTTTCTGTAACGCTGGATTTGTAGCTACGTATTGTTTAAATTTGTTTTTTTCGTGGAAATTTTTTTTTCTCCATTTATAGTGAACGAAAGCTTGGCTGGGTATAGTAGTCTGGGCTTGAATCCCTGGTCTCTTAGTTTCTGCAGTACATCTATCCAGGACCTTCTGGCTTTTATGGTTTCCATATAGAAGTCAGGTGTTAGTCTGATAGGTTTACCTTTATAGGTAACTTGACCTTTTTCCTTTGCAGCTCTTCATATTCTTTCTTTATTCTGTATATTTGTGTTTTGATTATTATATGACGAGGAGATTTTTTTTTGATCCAGTCGATTTGGTGTTCTGTATGCTTCTTGGACCTTCAAAGGAATATCTTTCTTAAGGTCGGGAAAGTTTTCTTCTATAATTTTATTAAGTATATTTTCTGGACCATTGAGCTGTACTTCTTCTCTTTCTTCTATCCCTATAATTCTTAGGTTTGGTCTTTTTATTGTGTCCCAGATTTCCTGAATGTTTTGTGATGAGAATTTGTTGGTTATGCTTTTTTCTTTGAATATAGTATTTATTTTCTCTGTGGTATCCTCAGTGTCTGAGATTCTTTCTTCTATCTCTTGTAATCTGTTGGTAGTACTTGTCTCTGTAGGTCCTGTTCATTTATTCAAATTTTCCATCTCCATCCTTCCCTCGGTTTGTGTTTTCTTTATTACTTCTACTTTATTCTTCAAGTTTTGAACTGCTTCCCTTACCTGTTTGATTACATTTTCTTGGTTCCTTTGGTTTTCTTGGGTATCTTTGAGGGATTTATTCATTTCCTCTACCTTTTTGTTTGTAATCTCTAATTGATTATGGCAGTTTTCCTCTCCTGTTTAAGGTCCTCTATTATTTTCATATAATTCACTTTTGAGTCGAATTCTTCTAATTCTTCTGGATTAGGGTGTACACTTCTTATTTTGGGATTCCTGGATTCTGCTGATGTCACGTTGCCTTTCAAGTTGTTGGGGGAATTCTTGCATTGGCACCTGCCCATCTTTTCCTTCAAATGGAGCCAGGAGAGGCCTGGTGTCTTGGACCAGTCTTTGCTGTGACTAACTCTCTGGGTGTATCTTCTCAGTGTAGGGGCAGGAACTGTTCCCTTCCAGATGAACTCCTCAACACCGAAACAGGGACACCTTGTATTCCAATGACCCGCGGAAAAAAAGGGCGAATGCATGGTTAGGGCAGGGTCAAGTAGAACACAGGCAACACTGCAGTACAAGCTGGAGGTGCCTGCGCTCCCTTTAGGGGGTTGTTGAGGCCTGCCCACTAGGCAGGCACTCACTGCTCTGGTTGGGTAGCCTTAGTGAAGGGGGGTTTGTGCTCTCTACTGGGACAGTGTACTCCAGGATAGCACACACTCACCCGATCAGATGGAATTTCTCAGCACCTACACAGGGACTCCTGGTAGCCCCAATGAGCCAGGGATCAAGGGAAGTAGGAGGCAGGAGGAGCGGGTCCAGGAGAGCACAGCAGACCCAGCAGCCCCAGCAGCAGGGGCCCGCGTTCCCTGTCGGGGACCTTGAGGCCTGCTCTCTTGTCAGGCACTCACTGCTCTGGGTTGGTAGCCTTAGAGAAAGGGCAGGAAGCTGTTCCACAGCAAAGGACCTTGCAGACAAGGCAGGCTTGGGGGTGGGGGTGGGGGCGTGTGTGAAGGAAAGAAAGCCCTACAGCAGGACCTGGGGGAGGGGTGTTTGTGCTCTCTACCGGGACAGTCTGCCCCAGGATAGCACACACTCACCCGTTCAGATGGAACTTCTCAGCACCTACACAGCGACTCCTGGTAGCCCCAATGAGCCAGGGACCAAGGCAAGTAGGAGGCAGGCAGAGCGGGTCCAGGAGAACACAGCAGACACTGCAGCCCCAGCAGCAGGGGCCCGTCTTCACTGGCAGGGACCTTGAGGCCTGCCCTCTAGTCAGGCACTCACTGCTCTCTAGTTCTATCTTCTTATTGGCTAATTCTCACATCTTGATTAACCCATTTCTAATAATCTGTTTAGCACCACGAGGTTGTGGCTTACCCGGAAAGAATCAGCGTGTCTGTCCTGATGTCTGGTTCCATGGCATCTGGCCCAAAGGGAAGAGGCATGGCGATTGCCTCCCTTCCCTCTTCCTCTCAGCATTCTGTTCTGTCTACACCATCCACCTAAGTGCTGGCCTATCAAATGGCCAAGGCAATTTCTTTATTAACCAATGAAATCAACATAAAACAGAAGACCCTCCAACATCACACACAGAGTCTTGCCCTCTAAGTCGTGCTGGACTGAAACACAGTGTGTATGTAGTCTAGGCTGACTTTATAGTCCTGAAGATGCTGCTGCTTCAGATCCTCCTTAGCTGCACTGAATCACTGTTAGTATTGTGGGTTAATCAAGGACTCATATAGCCCAGGCTGGCCACTCTGTAGCCAGCGATGACCTTGAGCAGGATCCTCATCTTCTCAACTCTAACCGCCCACTGCAGGAATTCCTGCTCTCGAGCCACTCTGCCATGTTAAGTAGGAAAACCTCCAGGTCAGGGTAGGCATGCGTGAGTTCCAGGCTGAATGGAAACCTGTCTCCAAAAGAATATGCTAATTCTAAATGTTCTGAAGCATCAAATCTGGAGACCAGGGCTGGCAAGATGGGTGGACAGGACTTTGTGGCAACAGGACATGCCAGCATCCTTGTGTCATCTTCGCCTGCTGGGGAAGGGAGCAGGTGTGGGAACTTGCTAGCCCATATCAGTGAGACACCCTGTCTCCAAGATTAAAGTAGGGAAGCACCCATTTGCCTCAAGATGGGGAGCTAGATGCAGGCAGATCTCTGTGAGTTCAAGGATAGCCTGGTCTAGAGAGCCAGTTCCAGGAGAGCCAAGTAAACACAGAGAAACCCTGTCTCAAAAAACAAGCAAAAAGATTTAAGGAACAAAAGCATTTGATGAATATTCCTGGTCTACGTTTGTGCTCAAAGGGTGAGGACACACAGACAGCCACACACAAACAACCACACACAGACTTATGGCCATGCATGTATCATGAACAAATACATATACGCATTTTGTAGAGTTATTCAACCCTGTCCTTGTCTGTTCCCCTTCACTGCTGACTGTACCTTGTACTCATGGAATTCTTTTTTCTTTGTGAAACCACATGACTCCTAAACCTTACAGTGACATAACTATTAGTTCCTTATAATAAAGCAATTTTTTGAGGGTGTTCACAAAAACATTCCAGGAGGGCGTGGTCTATCATACCATGTTGGGGTCGAATAAGATCCGCAGGGTGTCATCGTCCCACCTAGCTCAGTCAGTAGAGCATGAGACTCTTAATCTCAGGGTTGTGGGTTCGAGCCCCACGTTTGGCGCCATTCTGTAGTAGGAGCTGCAGGCTGTGCTCCTGCTGCCCCAGTTCCTGGTCGCCTGGCTAGCTCATGTCCCAAAATAACAACACACAAACTGTATTCTTTTAAACACTGCTTAGCCTATTATATCTAGCCTCTTCTCTGCTAACTCGCACCTGGACTAGACCATTTCTAATAATCTGTATAGCACCCCAAGGTGCGCTTACCGGGAAGATTTTAGCCTACTTCCATCCTGGGTCGGAGCTTCATCACATCTGTCCCAGAGAGCAGAGCTAAGGTGTATAAGCTCACTTCCTCTTCCTCCCAGCATTCTGTTCTGTTTACTCCAGCCACCTATATACTAACCTATGAGGGCCAAGCAGTTTCTTTATTTTTTAACCAATGAACTTCCTCCATCAATTATGTATATAGAATTCTACCTGCATGTATTTTTGCATGCTAGAAGGTGGCATGAGATCTCACTAGAGATGGTTGTGAACTACCATGTGGATGCTGGGATTGAACCCAGGTCCTCTAGAAGAGCAGTCAGTGCTCTTAACTTCTGAGCAATTTCTCCACCCCTGCATGGCCACGTGGATCATGCTGTCCTTGAACTTACAGAAATCTGCCTGCCTTTGCTTCTCCAGATGGGATTAAGGCGTTTACCAATTATGCCCAGCTGAGAGCTTCTTTAGAGGCTGTGGCATAAAAATACAGCTATACTTCAACCCTTGGCTGAAGAAAGTCAATTATCATAGAGGGACATCCTCTTAAGTGCAGATTGAGAAGGTCACACTTAGAACAGCGAGGAAGGAAAAGAACACCTTCCTGGCTAGCCATATCAGCCTGTCAATCTTGTGATCAATGGGGTTATGATGTCACCACCGTATTATCTTCACATCTCAAGTACTAACATTCTTATTCCAAATAAGTTGTGAACTGTAGCTCTGTTTTTCATTTTTCAAATCCCATATCTGTATTTCTACTCTTATTTATCACATTATTTAACTAATAGTCATTTCCGTATTTTGCTTCGTGGGTCAGAGCAATTGGCATTCACTCTAATTGTACTTAAAATATTGTTTTTAAAATTTTTACCTTGAATAATAAAATACATTGCCATTTAAAAAATAGCTTTAAGCCGGGCGGTGGTGGCGCACGCCTTTAATCCCAGCACTTGGGAGGCAGAGGCAGGCGGATCTCTGTGAGTTCGAGACCAGCCTGGTCTACAAGAGCTAGTTCCAGGACAGGCTCCAAAACCACAGAGAAACCCTGTCTCGTAAAACCAAAAAAATAAAAATAAAAAAATAAATAAAAAATAGCTTTATAGCCATGTGTTCATGCATGTATCCCAGCACTTGGTTGGTGACAGCAGGAAGACAGGGAGATAAGGGAGACATCTTTGGCTACATTGCAAGTTCCAGACCAGCCTGTAGTATATGAAACACTATCTTTCAAAAGTAGCTTTACTGAGATATAATTCATATGATAGCATATGATCTACATATTGTTTAAAATGTGTAACTGCCTAGGTGGTGGTGATGCACACCTATAATCCCAGCACTCATGAGGCAGAGGCAGGCAGTTAGTCCCCTGTGGGTTCTTTCATAGCCAGGTCTGTTTCACATACAAACCGTGTCTTGAAAAACCAGAAATAAACAAACAAACAAACAAACAAACAAATGTGTAACTGAGTGGCTTGTAGTATATTGGTAGAGTTGTGCAGCAATCACCACAGTCTAATTTAGGACTATTTTACCTTCCCCAAACAAACACATATTCTTTGAGAATCACTGTTCATTATTTGTCTCTCTTCCATGCCATTCTTCCTTTCCTGTTTTGTTTATTTTTTTCAAGGCTCTTCTTGAATAACTTTGAGCTCTAGATCTTTTTGCCACACCTCCTAAATGCTGGAATTACAGTTGTTCACCACCACATTCGGTATCCCACTTGCTGCTTTGGACATCTGGCCATGTTGTGTAAATAAATTTATATAGGAATTATTTTTTTGCTACTTACAGAAATGTTTTCAAGGTTTATCCATATGGCTATGTATCTGAATTTATTTCTTTTTATTGCTGAATAAACTCCATTGTATGAATGTACTTGTATCACATTTTTTTGTTCATGAAGGTGATGCATATTTTGATAATTTCCATTTTGGGATTGTTGAGAACAATGTACTATGTCCTGTTTTTGTGTGTGTGTGTGTGTGTGTTGACTCATGTTTTCCTTTCTGGTGATTGGAGCAAGCAGTTGTGATCATTGTGCAGCTTCCCTAAGGCAGTCCCAGAATGTTCCAAATTTCCAGTGGTGTAAGGCTGATTTGGTTGTCTGCTTGACTGACATCCCCTTTGCTGAAGGCACTTAGAGCAATGGAGTGTATAGCAGCTGCCAATTAGAAAATCAGATTACTCCATTCTCCAAGATTTTTACTTATTAAAAAATAGACATCAGAAGGTTTCATTTTTATATTTACTTTTTTTAATTAAGATTTTTTAAAACATACAGTCTCCTCCTTTTACATAACTATCCCCATTCCCACCCCTTCCTCTCCTCCTGCTTCCCTCACCTTCCCCATCCCACTCCCCCATCCACTCTTCATAAAGGGTAAGGCTTCCTGTGGGGAGTCAACAAAGTCTGACACTTCAACTTGAGGCAGGTCCCTCTCCTGAGCAACGTTATCCCTCCAAAAAGAATGTGCTCCTAGATGCCAGTTCAAGTACTAGGGATAAAACCTGATCCTATAGCCTGTGGCCCCACAGACTGCCCAAGCCTTACACTGTCCCCCATATTCAGTGGGCCTAATTTGGTCTTCTGCAGGTTCCCCCGCAGTCAGTCCAGAGTCAGTGAGCTCTCACTAGCTCAGGTCAGCTGTTTCTGTGGGGTACCGGGCGCGACATTAACCCCAACCAACCAGCTCCCTCATGCTACACCCGGGTTTAATTCCCAGCACCCACATGGCAGCTCGCAGCTGTCTGTAACTCCAGTTCAAGAGAATCTGACATCGTTATACCAATGCACATGAAACAAAGTTAAATAAAGTTAAAAAAAAAGATAAGTAATGTAGAAACTATTCTGGCTGGAACATTTATTTCTGACCAAGGAAATAATTTAATTGAAATGTCTGTAACTTATCCTGCTCCAGATGAAGTTTTTTTAAGTGTTTAGATAATTCTCAATAAGTGAGTAATAAATTTAAGCATGTAATAGATATTTGTACAACTAATTTAGGACTTTAAATATAAGCTACATATTGAAACATCTAAGAGGTCTAGAACACAGTTGTTAGTGTCAGTGTTATTTGTTTTGTGTTTTGAGACAGGGTTTTGCTATGTAGTCCTTTCTGGCTACGAACTCAAAGGATCTGCCTGTCTCTGCCTCTAGACTATTGAAGGCATGGGATCAGACACCCAGCTTTAGTGGTTTTTGTAATGGTGCATATAGAGTTAGGACTCTGTAAAGTGCTACATAAGGTTAAGTCTTGAAGAGTTAACATGCATCTTGCGTTGTACTACATTTGGTTCTTCATTTAGTTATGTGCTTTGAGAATAGATTGGTGATTATGCAAAAGCTAAACCAGTAATAATAGCCACAAATAGTTCTAAGTATTTGGGTATTTATGTATTTAGCTTATTTATTTATTTATTTATTTATTTATTTATTTATTTATTTATTTATTTTGATAGTCTTACATAGTCTTCTGTAGTCTAAGCTGGCCTGGAACTCATGAAGTTTAGGATGAATCATTCCTGCTGCCAATTCTACCTTAATGCTGTCGTTATGGGTGCACATCACCGAACCTGGGACATTTGAATATTTTCATTCTTTTGGAGTTTAAGAATCTACGTAATTGTTACATTGTATGTTAGATAAGTAATGATGTTCATTTGTCAAAAGGATGTTTAATTAAAGTATTGCTTTATATAAAATTTTAAAAAGTTACGTTTTTGTGTGTATGTGTGTGCATATGTTTGTGTGCTTTGATTTGTGTGTAGAATCAGAGTGCAAGTTTGCAGATTCTGTACTCTCGTTCCACCTTTATGTTGATTCTGGTGATTGAATGTAGTTCATTAGGCATGTGCAGAAAGTACTTTTACTTGCTAAGTCATTTTGCTGCCCTCACTTTACATAGTTTTAATTTTGTTGTTGTTGTTAAAATTGCAGAAGAATAGACTTTATAGACCTGGGTTTGTAGGAGGTTTTATTGGCCTGATATGATCTCAAGCATGTTTGTTGTTCTGGTATTACAGAGTAGAATACCAGTTTCTTCATACATATTCCCTGTCTAGTTTCATTCTTTTTATTGGCTGCATCTGTATTATTCTTTTGTGTTTTTTGATGCAGGGTTTCTCTGTGTAGTCCTGGCTGTCCTGGAACTTTGTCTGTAGACCAGGCTGTCCTGGAATTGAGAGATCCACCTGCCTCTGACTCCCAAGTGCTGGAATTAGAGGCTTGTCTCACCACTCCAGGCAGCATCTGTAATTTTAAAACTTGTATTTTTCTTCTCTTTTGAAAGTTGTGTCTTTACTTGTTTCTTTACATTTGTGCTTGCCATTTTTAAAAATTCTTCCTCCTATTTCCTGTAATTTAGAACTTTGAAACACACATTGTTTGGTGAAATAATCAAGTAAGAGAGCAAGCATCATTGCTGTGAAAACAATGTGTTTCCTGGGGAAGCTCTGATGTGAGTAAACAGTAAACTTCAAAAGGTTCTGTATGGAATGTGATCTTGTCAAGCAATATGGATGTATAAAAAAACAGACTCTGGACCTGATTGGTTTTCATATGGGCTTTGATTTAAGGAGTGGCTTTTATGGAGCACATTTGGTAATAATAGAACCGGCCAAATGTTTGGGTTTGTGTGAGGTGAAGGACTTTATGACATTGGTAAAGAAGGGTGGTCAGTGGAGACCATGAGCCTTGGAGAAACAAAGAAGAAGGTGGGGTGAGAATAGCTCTTGAAGTGCAAAGGAAATATAATTGAAAGCATTCAGATAGTCATGGTGGTGCAAGCCTGTCATCCCAGAACTTGGGAAGTGGAGGCAGGAGAAACTCAAATTTGTATGCAGCCTGGTCTGTGTATCAAGTTCTAAGGTAGTCTGGGGTACACAACGAGAACCGCTGGCAAGAAAACATTTAAAATAGATGTGGATCTGATTGAATGTATCTTTTAGGTTTTGAATCATTTTTAGATGACTATAAATTTGCATGTAGTTGAACAAAATAATACAGGGATTCCTCTGTACTCTTTACTCAGTTTTCCCCATTGATAACATCTTATAAATACTACAATGTCAGGTCCACAGTATTGATGTTGTACCTTGATAATTAAATTGACATACTTCATCATCACAAGGAATGCTCAGGGTACCTTTCTTATAGCTTGGCTCATTTCCCTCTGCCTGTATTTTCTCTTCCAACCTGACAACCAGTCATGTGTTTTGTATCAGGTTTTCAAAGAACCATATCTTATATACCCTACCTAACATTCTAGGACTGACTTTTTCCACTTAGCGCTGAGGTTTATCCTTTTGTTATAATGTAGCAACAGTGTACTTTTTTTTTAATTGCCGAGTAGTTTGCCACAGTATAACTGTACCACATTTTATCATTTACTCTGAAGACATCTTGGTTGTCTCGGGGTCTTGGCTATTATAAATGAAGCTCTTATATAAACATATACATATAGACTTGTCTTTGAACATATGCTTTTCTTTTCTTTTTTTTAAATTTTGTATTGTTTTGTTCTTTTCGAGACTTGGTTTCTCTGTAGCTTTTGGAAACTGTCCTGGAACTACCTCTTGTAGACCAAGCTGGCCTCTAACTCACAGAGATCCACCTGCCTCTGCCTCATGAGTGGTGGGACTAAAGCTGTGTGCCACCACCGCCTGGCTGAACATTGCTTTTGATTCTTTTAGCTTATCCATGAGTAGAATTGCTAGTGTTATAGTAACTAACTTGATTGCCAAAATGTTCTAATTCCTTCATGTCATTACTAGCATTTGGTGTTGCCATCTTTACAAGTTTGGTTAGTCTCTTATATATGTAACAGTTTTAACTGTAGGTGTTTTGAGTTTTGTTTTTTTCCAACTGGTTCTTAGGTAACTGAGGCTGCTCTTGACATTCTGGTGTTCTCCTTCCTCTATTTGAGCTACTGCATCAGGCTTCATTGTAGTTTTCATTTTAATTCTTGTTGTTAATGATGTTTAACATTTTACATGTGCTCATTTGTTTTATATATCACTCAGGGCTTCTTGCACTCAGGTACTTCACCACTGACTTCTACCTACTGCTTTTTTTTTCTTTCTTTTTTTTTTTTTGGCATGAGCTAAATTGTTTTTTCCTGAAAGTTCGAGGTATTTTTTTTAAGAAAATGGTTTAATATAAATAAACACACGCATATGTGTGTATGTGTGTGTGTGTTAAGGAAAGGGGCAGTTGTACACACAGTAGTAAGGGTGGGTATAGACTTCTCAAGATAGAGTTGCCAGCAAGACACTGTTCTTTGCAATAATGTATCAGGATTAGCTTTTCAACTAGAAAACACCATTGTTTTTATTCTTTTTTAATTAATATTTCCACCTGCTCCCCGTTTCCCATTTCACTCCCCTCCTCCCAAATATTGCTCCCTCCCGCCACCCCCTCCCTCTATCCCCACTCCTCTTCTCTGCCCCCCCACCATTCCCCCTCCCTTTCGATACTGAAGAGCAGTCCAAATTCACTGCCCTGCTGGAAGACGAAGGTCTTCTATATACGTCCAGGAAGGTGAGCATCTAAAAAAGCTAAGCTCCCACAAAGCAGGTTCATGTATTAGGATCGAAACCTAATGCATTGTCCTTGGCTTCTCATCAGCCTTGATTGTCCACCATGCTCAGAGAGTCCAGTTTCAACCCATGCTTATTCAGTCCCAGATGAGCTGGGCTTGGTAGGCTCCCAATAAATCATATCCACTGTCACAGTGGGTGGGTGCATCCCTCGTGGTCCTGATTTCCTTGCTCATGTTCTCCCTCCTTCTGTTCCTCATTTGGACCTCAAGAGCTCAGACCATTTCTCCAAAATGAGTCTCTGTCTCTACCTCGATCCATTGCCAGATGAAGGTTCTAAGGTGATATGTAAGCCATTCATCAGTATAGGATAGGGTTATTTCAGGTTCCCTCTCCTCAGTTGCCCAAGGTACCAGCTGGGGACATCTTCCTGGACACCTGCGAACCCCTCTAGAGTCAAGTCTCTTGCCAACCCTAAGATGGCTCCCTTAGTTAGGATATATACTTCGCTGCTCCCGTAACCTCCCTTCCTATATCCCAACCATCCCAATCCCACAAGCTCCTCCCATCCTCCCCTTCTCATGTTTCTCATCCCATTTCCCCTTTGCCCCATGCCACCTCACCCTCAAGTTCCCAGTTTTTGCCCTGCAATCTTGTCTTCTTCCCCTCTCCAGGCAGGTGACTATTCGATTTTCTTTGGGTTCACTTTCTTATTTAGCTTCTCTAGGATCACAAATTATATGCTCATTGTCTTTTATTTATGGCTAGAAACCGATTATGAGTGAGTACATCCCATGTTTCTCTTTTTGGGTCTGGGATACGTCACTCAGGATAGTGTTTTCTATTTCCATCCATTTGCACGCAAAATTCGAGAAGTCATTGTTTTTACTGCTGAGTAGTACTCTAATATGTATATATTCCACACTTTCTTCATTCATTCCTCCATTAAAGGACATCTAGGTTGTTTCCCGGTTTTGGCTATTACAAACAATGCTGCTATGAACATAGTTGAACAGATACTTTTGTCATTTGATGGTGCATCTCTTGGGTATATTCCCAATAGTGGTATTACTGGATCTTGGGGTAGGTTGTTTTCAAATTTCCTGAGAAATCGCCACACGGATTTCCAAAGTGGTTGCACAAGTTTGCATTCCCACCAGCAACTAATGAGTGTGCCCCTTTCTCCACAACCTCTCCAGCAAAGGCTATCCTTGGTGTTTTTGATTTTAGCCATTCTGACAGGTGTAAGATGGTATCTCAAAGTTGTTTTAATTTGCATTTCCCTTATCGCTAAGGAGGTTGGGCATGACCTTAAGAGTCTTTTGGCCATTTGAATTTCTTCTGTTGAGAATTCTCTGTTCAGTTCAATGCCCCATTTTTAATGGGTTAATTATCATTTTAACATCTAGTTTCTTGAGTTCTTTATATATTTTGGAGATCAGACCTTTGTCTGTTGCAGGGTTGGTGAAGATCTTCTCCAGTCAGTGGGTTGCCTTTTTGTCTTAGTGACAGTGTCCTTGCTTTACAGAAGCTACTCAGTTTCAGGAGGTCCCATTTACTCAATGTTGTCCTTAATGTCTGTGCTGCAGGGAATAAACGTAGGAAGTGATCTCCTGTACCCATATGTTGTTGAGTACTTCCCACTTTTTCTTCTATCAGGTTCAGTTTTTTCAGACGAATATTGAGGTCTTTAATCCATTTGGACTTGAGTTTTGTGCATGGTCTATTTTCATTCTTCTACAGGTTGACAACCAGTTCTGCCAGCACAATTTGTTGAATATGCTCTCATTTTTCCATTGATACTTTTAGCTCCTTTATCAAAAATTAGGTGTTCATATGTTTGTGAGTTAAAATCAGGGTCTTCTACTCGGTTCCATTGATTGACTTCTCTGTTTTTATGAAAATACCAAGATGTTTTCAATACTGAGGCTCTGTAATAGAGTTTGAGGTCAGGGATGGTAATGCCTCCAGACGATCCTTTATTATATAAGATTGTTTTGGCTATCCTGGGTTTTTTGTTTCTCCATATAAAGTTGATTATTGTCCTCTCAAGATCTGTGAAGAATTTTGATGGGATTTTAATGGGAATTGCATTGAATCTATAAATTGCACTTGGTAGAATTGCCATTTTTACTATGTTGATCCTCCCAATCCAAGAGCAAGGGAGATCCCTCCATTTTCTGGTATCCTCCTCAATTTCTTTCTTCATAGATTTAAAGTTCTTGTCAAATAGATCCTTTACTTCATTAGTTAGAGTTACGCCAAGATATTTTATGCTATTTGTTGCTATCGTGAAGGGTGATGCTTCTCTGATTTCCATCTCTGCTTCCTTATCCTTTGTGTATAGGAGGGCAACTGATTTTTTGGAATTGATCTTGTATCCTGAAACACTACTAAAGGTGTTTATCAGCTGAAGGAGTTCTTAGCTGGAGTTTTTGGGGTCACTTATGTACACTATCATATCGTCTGCAAATAATGAAAGTTTAACTTCTTCCTTTCCAATTTGAATCCCTTTGATCCCCTTATGTTGTCTTATTGCTATTGCTAGAATTTCAAGCACTATATTGAAGAGGTATGGAGAGAGTGGACAACCTTGTCATGTTCCTGATTTTAGTGGAATAGCTTTGAGTTTCTCTCCATATAATTTGATGTTAGCTGATGGCTTGCTATAAATAGCTTTTATTATAGTTAGGAACGACCCTTGTATTCCTAATCTCTCTAAGACCTTAATCATAAAGGGATGTTGAATTTTGTCAAATGTTTTTCCGCATCTAATGAAATGATCATATGGTTTTTTCTTTCAGATTATTTATATGATGGATTACATTGATAGATTATCGTATGTTGAACCAGCCCTGCATCTCTGGGATGAAGCCTACTTGATCATAATGGATAATTTTTCTAATGTGTTCTTGGATTCGGTTTTCCAGTATATTATTGGGTATTTTTGCATCGATGTTCATGAGTGAGATTGGCCTGTAGTTCTCTTTCTTGGCTGTGTCTTTGTGTTGTTTTGGTGTCAGAGTAACTTCAGCCTCATAAAAGGAATTTGGCAATGACTTCTCTTTTTCAATATTGTGAAATACATTAAGGAGTATAGGTATTAGGTCTTCTTGGAAGTTCTGGTAGAATTCTGCATTAAAGCCGTCTGGACCTGGGCTTTTTTTGTGGCGAGTTTTTTATAACAACTTCTAATTCTTCACGACTAACAGGTGTATTTAGATTTTTCATCTGGTCCTGGTTTAACTTTGGTATATGGTACTTATCTAAAAAAGTGTCCATTTCTTTTACATTTTCCAATTTTGTGGCATACAGGTTTTTTAGTAAAATCTAATGATTCTCTGAATTTCGTCTGTGTCTGTGGTTATGTCTCCCTTTTCATTTCTGATATTGTTAATTTGCGTATTCTCTCTCTGCCGTTTGATTAGTTTGGATACGGGTTTATCAATCTTATTGATTTTCCAAGAACCAGCTTTTTGTTTCCTTGATTCTTTGGATTGTTTTCTGTGTTTCTATTTTGTTGATTTCAGCCCTCAATTTGATTATTTCCAGTCTTCTACTTCTCCTAGGTGAGTCTGCTTTTTTTTTCTAAAGCTTTCATGTGGGCTCTTAATTCTCCAATGTGTGCTTTCTCCGTTTTCTTTAAGTGGGCACTTAATGCTATGAACTTTCCTCTTAGCACTGCTTTCAGAGTTTCCCATAGGTTTGAGTATGTTGAGTCTTTGTTTTCATTGAATTCAAGAAAGACTTTAATTTCTTTCTTTATTTCTTCCTTGATCCAGGTGTGGTTCAGTCGTTGACTGTCCAGTTTCCATGAGTTCTTGGCTTTCTGGGGATAGCATTGTTGTTGAATTCTAACTTTAATCCATGGTGATCTGATAAGACACAGGTGGTTACTGATATTTTTTTGTAACTGTGTAAGTTTGCTTTGTTACCGAGTATGTGGTCAATTTTCTAGTAGGTTCCATGAGCTGCAGAGAAGAAGGTATATTCTTTCTTATTCAAGTGGAAAGTTCTATAGATGTCTGTTAATTCCATTTGATTCATTACCTCTCTTAATCCTCTTATTTCTCTGCTAGGTTTCTGTCTGATTGACCTGTCCATTGGTGAGAGAGGAGTGTTGAAATCTCCTACTATTAGAGTGTGTGGTTTGATGACTGCTTTGAGTTTAATAACGTTTCTTTTACATAAGTGGGTGCTTTTATATTAGGGGCATATATATTCAGGATTGAGACTTCATCCTGGTGAATTGTTCCTGTTACGAGTAAAAAATGTCCCTCTCCATCTCTTTTGATTGATTTTAGTTTGAAGTCAACATTCTTAGAAATTAGTATGGTCCCACCTGCTTGTTTCTTAGGTCCGTTTGCTTGATAAACCTTTTCCCAGCCCTTTACTCTGAGTAGATGTCTGTCTTTGTGGTTGAGGTGTGTTTCTTCTAAGCAGCAGAATGTTGAATCCTCTTTTCGAATCCAATCTCTTAGCCTGTGCCTCTTTATAGGTGAGTTGAGTCCATTGATATTAAGTGATATTAATGACCAGTGGTTTTAACTCTGGTCATTTTTCCCTTTCTCTCTTTCTTTATTTTGGTAGTAGAGTTTGTGTGTTTTCCTTCTTCAAGTTGTGCTGGTGAAGGGTCATTAGATGTCTGAGTTATTGTGGGCATTGTTGGACTTCTTGGTTTGTGATTTTCCTTCTATTACTTTCTGTAGGGCTGGATTTGTGGCTACGTATTGTTTAAATTTGTTTCAATCCTGGAAAATTTTGTTTTCTCCATTTATAGTGAACAAAAGCTTGCCTGGGTATAGTAGTCTGGGCTTGCACCCATGGTCTCTTCGTTTCTGCAGCACATCTATCCAGGACCTTCTGGCTTTCATGTTTTCCATTGAGAAATCAGGTGTAAGTCTGATAGGTTTACCTTTATAGGTAACTTGACCTTTTTCCTTTGCAGCTCTTAATATTCTTTCTTTATTCTGAATGTTTTGTGTTTTAATTATTATATGACGAGGAGATTTTTTTTTTTTTGATCCAGTCGATTCGGTGTTCTGTATGCTTCTAGGAAACTCAAAGGAATATCTTTCTTAAGGTCGGGAAAGTTTTCTTCTATAATTTTATTAAATATATTTTCTGGACCATTGAGCTGTACTTCTTCTCCTTTTTCTATCCCTATTATTCTTAGGTTTGGTCTTTTTATAGTGTACCAGATCTCCTGAATGTTTTGTGATGAAAATTTGTTGGTTATGCTGTTTTCTTTGATCAGAGAGTTTATTTTCTCTATGGTATCTTCAGTGTCTGAGATTCTTTCTTCTGTCTCTGGTAAACTGTTGGTGGTACTTGTCTTTGTAGTTCCTGTTGCTTTATCCAAATTTTCCATATCCATCCTTCCCTCGGTTTGTGTTTTCTTTATTACTTCCACTTCAAGTCTTGAACTGTTTCCCTTACCTGTTTGATTTCTTTCTCTTGTTTCTCTTGGTTTACTTGGGTATCTTTGAGGGATTTATTCATTTCCTCTACCTTTTTGTTGGTAATCTCTAATTGATTATGGCAGTTTTTCACCTCCTTTTAAGGTCCTCTATTATTTTCATAAAATTCACTTTTGAGTCGAATTATTCTAATTCTTCTGGATTAGGGTGTACACTTCTCATTTCGGGATTCCTGGATTCTGGTGATGTCACGTTGCTTTTCAAATTGTTGGGGGAATTCTTGCATTGGCGCCTGCCCATCTTTTCCTTCAAATGGGGCCAGGAGAGGCCTGGTGTCTTGGACCAGTGAATTTTGGAGTTTAAGACTCCATGTAATTGTTACATTGTATGTTAGATAAGTAATGATGTTTGTTTGTCAAATAGGATGACTTTAATTAAAGTATTGCTTTATATAAAATTTTAAAAAATTTACTTTTTTGTGTGTATGTGTGTGCATACGTTTGTGTGCTTTGTTGTGTGTGTAGAGTCAGAGTGCAAGTTTGTGGAGTATGTTCTCCCATTCCACCTTCATGTGGATTCTGGTGATTGAATGTAGTTCATTAGGCATGTGCAGCAAGTACTTTTACTTGCTGCCCTCACTTTACATATTTTTTTTTTGTTGTTGTTGTTGTTGTTAAAATTGCAGAAGAATAGACTTTATATACCTGGTTTTGTAGGGGGTTTTATTGACCTGATATGATCTCAAGCATGTTTGTTTTTCTGGTATTACAGAGTAGAATACCAGTTTCTTCATACATATTGCCTATCTAGTTTCATTCTTTTTATTGGCAGCATCTGTATTATTGTTATTCTTTTGGGTGTCATTGATGCAGGGTTTCTCTGTATAGTCCTGGCTCTCCTTGAACTTGCTCTGTAGACCAGGCTGTCCTGGAATGCAGAGATCCACCTGCCTCTGACTCCCAAGTGCTGGGATTAGAGGCTTGTCTCACCACTCCGGGCAGCATCTGTACTTTTAAAATTTGTATTTTTTTCTATTTTGAAAGTTGTGTCTTTACTTGTTTCTTTACATTTGTGCTTGCCATTTTTAAAAATTCTTCCTCCTATTTCCTGTAATTTAGAACTTTAAACACACATTGCTTGGTGAAATAGTCAAGTAAGTGAGCAACCATCATTGCTGTGAAAAAAATGTGTTTCCTGGGAAGCTCTGATGTGAGTAAACAGTAAACTTCAAAAGGTTCTGTGTGGAATGTGATCTTGTCAAGCAATATGGATGTATAAAAATAACAGACTCTGGACCTGATTGGTTTTCATATGGACTTTGATTTAAGGAGTGGCTTTTATGGAGCACATTTGGTAATAATAGAGCTGGCCGAATATTACGGTTTGTTTGAGGTGAAGGACTTTATGACATTGGTAAAGCAGGGTGGTCAGTGGAGACCATGAGCCTTGGAGAAACAAAGAAGAAGATGGGGTGAGAACAGCTCTTGAAGTCCAAAGGAAATATAATTGAAAGCATTCAGATATTCATGGTGGTGCAAGTCTGTCATCCCAGAACTTGGGAATTGGAGGCAGGAGAAACTCAAATTTGTATGCAGCCTGGTCTGTGTATCAAGTTCTAAGGTAGTCTGGGGTACATAATGAGACCCGCTGGTAATAAAACATTTAAAATAGATGTGGATCTGAGTGAATGTATCTTTTAGGTTTTGAATCATTTTTAGATGACTATAAATTTGCATGTAGTTGAACAAAATAATATAGGGATTCCTCTGTACTCTTTACTCAGTTTTCCCCATTGATAACATCTTATAAAAACTACAAAGTCAGGTCTACAGTATTGATATTGTACCCTGATAATCAAATTGACATACTTCATCATCACAAGGAATGCTCAGCGTACCTTTTTTATAGCTTGGCCCATTTCCCTCTGCCTGTATTTTCTCTTTCATGCTGACAACCAGTCATGTGTTTTTGTATCAGGTTTTCAAAGAACCATAACTTATATACCCTACCTAACATTCTAGGATTGACTTTTTCCACTTAGCGCTGAGGTTTA
This sequence comes from Chionomys nivalis, assembly GCF_950005125.1. Taxonomy (NCBI): domain Eukaryota; kingdom Metazoa; phylum Chordata; class Mammalia; order Rodentia; family Cricetidae; genus Chionomys; species Chionomys nivalis. The sequence goes on along the minus strand of NW_026646937.1, from coordinate 660,515 downwards.
TCCTTTTGTTATAATGTAGCAACAGTGTACTTTTTAATTGCCAAGTAGCTTGCCACAGTATAACTGTACCACCTTTTATCATTTACTCATGAAGACATCTTGGTTGTCTCTGTGTCTTGGCTATTATAAATAAAGCTCTTATATAACCATATACATATAGATTTGTCTTTTAACATATGCTTTACTTTTGTTTTTTAAATTTGGTTTTTTGTTCTTTTCAAGACATGGTTTCTCTGTAGCTTTTGGAAACTGTCCTGGAACTACCTCTTGTAGACCAAGCTGGCCTCTAACTCACAGAGATCCGCCTGCCTCTGCCTCATGAGTGGTGGGACTAAAGCTGTGTGCCACCACCGCCTGGCTGAACATCTCTTTTTGATTCTTTTAGCTTATCTATGTGTAGAATTGCTAGTGTTATAGTAACCAACTTGCTTGCCTAAAAGTTCTAATTCTTTCATATCATTACTAGCATTTGGCTTTGCCATCTTTAGAAATTTGGTTAGTCTTTTATATATGTGACAATTTTTCATTGTACCTGTTTTGTGTTTTCTTTTTTCCAACTGGTTCTTAGGTAACTGAGGCTGCTCTTGTCCTCCTGATGTTCTCCTGCCTCTATTTGAGCTACTGCATCAGGCTTCATTGTAGTTTTCATTTTAGTTCTTGTTGTTAATGATGTTGAACTTTTTTCATGTGCTCATTTGTTTTATATATCACTCAGGGCTTCTTGCACTCAGGTACTTCACCACTGACCTCTACCTACTACTTTTTTTTTCTTCAATTCTTTTTAAATTAAGGATGAGCAGAATTGTTTTTTCCTGAAAGGTTGGGTTTTTTTTATTTTTTTTTATTTTTTGAGGAAATGGTTTAATATCAATAAACACACGCATGTGTGTGTGTATGTGTGTGTTAAGGAAAGGGGCAGTTGTACACACAGTAGTAAGGGTGAGTATAGACTTCTCAAGATAGAGTTGCCTGCAAGACACTGTTCTTTGCAATCATGTATCAGGATTATTTTTTCAACTAGAAAACACCATTTGTATGGAGCAGGGAATTGCCAAATGTTTCTTGCATAATTCTAGAGGAAGAACGTCTTTCTAAGTAAGGGCTTTATTTTGTTTGAAGTTTTTAAGTCAGTTTTAAACTATAAGTACTTATATGTGATACTAGTAATGAATCAGAAAGTGGCTTCTTTTAAAAGTTCTATGAAAAAATACTTGATATCACTAATCATTAGAGTAATGAAAGCAAAACCACAGTGAGATATCATGTTATTGCCTCTTCTATGTTCAGAGGGTCATTGTGGAAAAGACAAAAGAAGTAAAGCTTGTGGTGCACACCTTAATCCCAGCTCTTGGAAGGCTGAAGTGGGAGAACTAGGAGTTCAGCCTAGGTAAGTGTACCGTTGCCTAAATAGTGCATAGTGAGCTCAAGATCACCTTGCAGTATTAACCCCCCCCAAAAAAAAGAATAAAAGAAAAGAAAAAAAAAGACAAAGTCATTTTGGTAAAGACATAATTACAATCTCTATAGGCTGTTGGTGGAATTATGGCTTGGTACAGTCATTATGGAAAATAGTATGGAGATCCCTTAGAAAGTTAAAAGTAGAAACAAGATGATCAGCAATAGATAATGATAGCATGGTGTTTACAAGCATGCATGTATACACACAGTGGAAGACAACTCATACTTAATGAAGGGAATCCCATCATTTTATGTGATCTAATCTGGAAGACATTATAATAAATGAAATAAGCCTAGAACTGAAAGACATGGAAATACTGATTGTTTTAACTTATAAATACAATATAAAAAGTTGAACTCAGAGACAGAGGCTAAAATGGTGGTTATCAGAGGCTGCCTGGGAGAGGAGATAGAAAGATATTATTCCTAGGGTACAAAGTTTTAGTTAGGCTGAGTATGTTCTAGAGGTCTATTATACATCACAATTGCTATGAACAATAATGTATCTCTTTAGAATGGCTCAGTGATTGATGTACCATCACAGTTTCTAGAAAATGCCTCTGACAAAACTATGCTGTAATAGATTGGAATAGAAAACCCTTGTAATAGAATTGTTTACTTTCATACAAAGAAGATTGAGAAAACACCAAAATCTGCATGCGGTGTGTGCTCATTTCATCTTTAAGGGGTTTGTTTGGTGAGATTCATGACACCATCTAAATCAGAATGGTTCAGCAGGGCCTATATTGAATCCATGTATGCTAAATACGTTCATGACAAGATCCAGGATACTTTCCTTATTGAAGATCAGAAATCACTGTAAAAGTATTGTAGCCGAGAATTATAAAGCTAAAAAATGTAGTCTTTTTAAGGAATAAGAGAAACACATACTTGAAAATTGCAAAGAGTGTGGATATTAAATGTCAGCAATAAAATGTGATAGGTAAGTGAGATGATAGTTGGTTACCTCAACTTAGACATTTTGTAATGTTTATCTGCATTAAGACCTTTACCCTGTAAATTTATCTGTTGGTTATACTTTAATAAATCTGAGTAAAATTGAAAAAAATGAAAGTATGCACTATCATCATTAGAACAAAAAAAGACATTGGCCTCTTTCAATAAGTTAAATTCTGGCAGATTGCTAGGGTAGGAAAATTAAGCCTTTAGTGTTTTATCAGCTGTCAGCTGTCATGCTTTGGACATCATGGCCTAGAATCTGTTTTGTTATAGGCTTATTAAAGTAAGCTAGTGGTTTATTATTAAAGTTAATTCTGAAAAGAATCTCTTGGGCCATCTTTGTATTTTTTTTATTAAATATCCTACCCTCGGCTTGTTAAGGAATTTTATTTTTTTTTACACTACAGTAAACTGGGCCCTGGAAGCTCAGTTTTCTTGCTGCTCAATTTTTTTTTTTTTACAAATTTTTTAATTTACAAAGTTTGTTGATAAGAGGGGAGAAATTGTCAGGATATATGAGACAGAGTCTCAGAGGGTTCTCATTTCCTTCTTTTTCTTCTGTTTACATTTTTATTGATTATTTGGGAATCTCACATTATATGCCTCCATGGTGCTCACCTCCCAGTCTTCCCATATCTATTTCCTGTCCACCATAATCTCCCCACTTCAATAAAGACAAATCTATTTTGTATTGACTGTATATTCACTGAAATGGTAAAATTCTTTGTGGCCAAGTTCCCAAAGGAAATGAGTCTTTCTCAGCCTATATCCATGCCAGAAACCATCCATCAGCTGAGGAAACTTTGCAGTGGCTGGGATGGGGCGGGAATAGATGTCCTGCACCCATTCTACTGCCTGTATTGCCTGCACTGAGGGGCAGAGCAGGCTCTCCCATACTCACAGACATTAACATGGCTTCAGACATCAACTCTGACCATGGGCTTCCTCATGGTCTTTGGTGGTAACTTGGACCACAGACATCAACCTGGCTGTTGGCCATATCAGAACCCTAGAGACTGCATGGACCGTGTCCCTCACACATGGTCTCAGGTGGTTACACATGCCACTCACACAGGCTTGGTGCACCAAGACAGCAGAGCCTGAGGACATCACCAAGGCATTGGAAAGTAGCACAGACTGTGTAGGTCCATGTGGATCTCAGGCTTCATCTCTGTCTGGGAAAGCAGCATGAACCTCTAACACCAACATAGCCTCTTGTGCTATCGTGGACCACACTGGTCCTTCGAGGAGGTCCAATCCAGAAGATGAATGTTGCCTCACGTCAGGTCTCCATTGGTGCCCAGAGCCAGGAGGAACTGCTGCCTGGCAACAGCTTGAAGGATGTTGTATATCATGCTGTACTTGAACCTTTTGTGCATACCCTGCCTCCAAACTAAGCATCCCCTGCCTCAGCCTCTCAAATGTTAGGATTATAGATATGACCCACTATGTCCAACAAAGCAGACTGGATATTTTTCTTCATTTTTAGGGTAGAACCTCGATCTTATACATACTAGACAAATTCTTAGCTTCATCTTCAGACCAGAGAACTTGGTTTATTTTATAGATTGATTTTATTTTTATTTTATGTGTGACTGTTTTACCTGGATGTATATTCTGGGTGAAGTGCCCAAAGTGCAGAAGAGGGTACTGGAGCCTCTGGAACTGGAGTGATGACTGCTAGCCTCCAACTGGGTGCTGGGAGCCAAACCAGGGTCCCCTGGAAACGCCATTATGTACTCTTAACCTCTGAGCCATCTCTCCGCCTTCAAAGAAAGGTTCTTTTAATTGAATTTTCTGTGTTTAGTTCATTCCCAGGTTAGTAACTCCAAAGTCTTAGAAATGAAAAACTTACTTTCAGTAGATGACTGTACAGTTTCCATGAGTTCGTAGGCATTCTGGGGGTAGCATTGTTCTTGAATTCTAGCTTTAATCCATGGTGATCTGATAAGATACAGGTGGTTACAGTTATTTTTTGTAACTGTGGATGTTTGCTTTGTTACCGAGTATGTGGTCAATTTTCGAGAAGGTTCCTTGAGCTGCAGAGAAGAAGGTATATTCTTTCCTATTTTGGGTGGAATATTCTATAGATGTCTGTTAAGTCCATTTGATTTATTACCTCCATTAATTCTCTTATTTCTCTCTTAGTTTTCTGTCTAACTGACCTGTCCATTGGTGAGAGAGGAGTGTTAAAGTCTCCTACTATTAATGTCTTCTGTTTGATTGCTGCCTTGAGTTTTAGCAATGTTTCTTTTACATACGTGGGTGCTTTATATTCGGGGCATAGATATTCAGGATTGAGACTTCATCCTGATGAATTGTTTCTGTTAGGAGTAGAAAATGTCCCTCTCCATCTCTTCTGATTGATTTAAGTTTGAAGTCAACTTTGTTAGAAATTAGTATGGCCACACCTGCTTGTTTGTTAGGTCAATTTACTTGATAAGCCTTATCCCAACCCTTTACTCTGAGTAGGTGTCTGTCTTTGTGGTTGAAGTGTGTTTCTTGTAAACAGCAGAATGTTCGCTCCTGTTTTCGTATCCAATCTCTTAGTCTGTGCCTTTTTATAAGTGAGTTGAGTCCATTGACATTAAGTGATATTAATGACCAGTGGTTGTTAACTCCGGTCATTTTTTTAGTAGTAAATTTTGTGTGTTTGCCTTCTTCGAGTTGCGCTGGTGAAAGGTCTCTAGTTGTCAGAGATATTGTGGTCATTGTTGGACTCCTTGGTTAGGTTTTTTCGGTTCCTCCCTGCCTCCCATTTCTCTCCCCCTCCCCCGTCCCCCTCCCCCTCCCACCACTTCTCTTCTCCTCCCTCTCCAGTCGCAAGAGCAGTCAGGGTTCCCTGCCCTGTGGAAATTCCAAGGTCCTCCCCACTCCATCCAGGTCTAGAAAGGTGATCATCCAAACTGTCTATGCTCCTACAAAGCCAAAACATAAAGTAGGATCAAAACTCCGTGCCACTGTCCTTGGCCTCTAGCATCAACTCTCATTGTCCGCCATGTTCAGAGAGTCCTGTTTTATCCCATGCTTTTTCAGTCACAGTCCAGCTGGCCTTGGTGAGCTCCCAATAGATCGGCCCCACTGTCTCAGTGGGTGGGTGCACCCCTCGTGGTACTGACTTCCTTGCTCATGTTCTTCCTTTTTCTGCTTCTCATTAGGACCTTGGGAGCTCAGTCCAGTGCTCCAGTGTGGGTCTCTGTCTCTCTCTCGATCCATTGCTAGATGAAGTTTCTATGGTGATATGCAAGATATTCACCACTATGGTTATAGGATAGGTTCATTTCAGATTCCCTATCCTCTGTTGCCCAAGGAAATAACTGGGGACATTGCCCTGGACACCTGGTTGCCACTCCAAGCTCAAGTCTCTTGCCAACCCTTATGTGGTTCCCTTAACTAAGATATGAGTTCCCTGCTCCCCGATACAAACTTCCTATATCCCCAATCATTCCGTTTCCTCAAGTTCCCCACATCCTCTCCTTCACACTTTTCTCTCCCCATCTCCCCTCACCCCCATCCCACCCCACCCCCAAGATTCCAAATTTTTGCCCCGCAATCCTGTCTATTTCCCATAGCCAGGAGGATAACTATATGTTTTTCCTTGGGTTTACCCTCTTGTTAGCTTCTTTAGGATCATAAATTATAGACTCAGTGGCCAGTATCCATGGCTATAAACCAATGATGAGTGAGTACATCCCATGATCTTCTTTTTGAGTCTGGGTTACCTCACTCTGGATAGTATTTTCTATTTACATCCATTTGCATGCAAAATATGAGAATTAATTGTTTTTTACCGCTGAGTAATACTTTAATGTATATATATTCCACACTTTCTTCATCCATTCTTCCATTGAAGGACATCTAGGATGCTTCCAGGTTCTGGCTATTACAAATAATGCTGCTATGAACATAGTTGAACAAATGCTTTTGTCTTGAACAAATGCTTTTGTCATATGATAGGGCATCTTTTGTGTATATTGCCAAGAGTGGTATTGCTGGGTCCAGGGGTAAGTTAATCCCAATTTTTCTGAGAAACCGCCACACTGATTTCCAAAGTGGTTGCAAAAGTTTGCAGTCCCACCAGCAATGGATGAGGGTACCCCTTTCTCCACAATCTCTCCAGCAAAGGCTATCGTTGGTGTTTTTGATATTAGCCATTCTGATTGGTGTAAGATGATATCTCAAAGTTGTTTTGATATGCATTTCTCTGATCACTAAGGAGGTTGAGCATGACCTTAAGTATCTTTTGGCCATTTAAACTTCTGTTGAGAATTCTCTGTTCAGTTCAGTGCCGCATTTTCTAATTGGGTTTATTATATTTAACTTCTAGTTTCTTGAGTTCTTTATATATTTTGGAGATCAGACATTTGTCTGTTGCGGGGTTGGTGAAGATCTTCTCTCAGTCAGTAGGCTGACTTTTTGTCTTAATGACAATGTCCTTTGCTTTACAGAAGCTTCTCAGTTTCAGGAGGTCCCATTTATTCAGTGTGCCCTCAATGTCTGTGCTGCTGGGGTTATACATCTTGTTGATATTTCTATAATTAGATTAAGAATTTTATTTGTTTTTTTTGAGTCACACTAGGTAGGGCTGCTTACTTTTCATAACTTGTACTATTTGGAGTTGTTTCCATAATTAGATTGGGATTATTATTTGTTATTTTTGAGTCACACTAGGTGGGACTGTTATTTATGATATTTTATGTATTTATATCTTTTAACTATTATCAGCAAACAGTACATTATTAGGACTTGGCATTCATTTTTGTACTACTAATAGTACCAAGAGGTGTTTAATAGACCTTTTTTTCCTACATGATGCAGTGTAGATCCAGGCTGAGTGCTGACATAAGCGTTTTGTTTACAGCTAATCACTTTGCAAGGGGATGGCATCAGGTTTTGTGTTTGTTTTAAAAAGTGTTTTTTTAGCTTTACTTATATCCATTTGTAGGGCTACATCTCTGATTTGACACATTAGATTCTACTTCAGTATACCTGTGCTATAGCCACAACTTGTTATTTGTGTTTTCTGTAAGTTTATACCACACAGCATCACTTGAAAGGGATGTCAGTTGGTTAAGTGAGTTAAGGCGTGGTGGCATGACTAAGACCCTAAGCAATAGAGGTGAGGCGGCCAGATCTTGAGTTGCCCTCTAACCAGACTCATGATTATCATAAATGTCACCATAGAACCTTCATCCAGCAACTAATGGCAACAGAGGCAGAGATCCACATTGGAGCACTGGACTGAGCTCCCAAAGTCCAGTTGAAGAGTTTAAAGTTGTTTTCTTCTACTTCTTTTGGGTTAGGATTATCAAGTCTTCCTGTTGTGTGACCCCTGGGTTCTGGTGTTAGCATGTTGTTTTTTAGGTTGTTGGAGGGATTCTTACTTTGGCGCCTACACATCTAGTCCTTCAAATGAGGCCTGCAGTGTTTTTGTGTCTTGGTCCAGTCCTTGAAGTGGCTGTCTGAGTGTTTGGGAGTTTTTCTTGATATGCTTTACTGTCACTGTCTGTCTCAGAAGCTTCTGAGGTCTCTATACGCCTGCTCTCTAGGTCTTCTTTCCTGTTGTGTTCACTTCGTGCTCTCTTAATCCCCTCAGTGTTGCAGCAAGCTCTTGTTCCCCTCAGTATTATAGCAAGCTTTCAGCTCTTAGGCAGCGTGTGGCTAGTACCTTGGGGGGTGTCCCATGGATGGGATTGGGTTTGAGGGGATCCTAGCCACAGCAAACTCCCTGCTGGCTGGCTAGAAAAGCCGAGGGAGTTTGGGAGGGGCTTGGAGTTTTGTCCCACTTGGGAGGTCCTAGAGAGTGGGGCGTCCTGCCATGTGACTGTTCACTCACCTCTTAAGTCCCCTCAGTATTGGAGCAAGCTGTGTTTTAAAGTCCAACACAAGTTGCAGAAGAATAGCCTTTATTATTTTTTAAAAAGATTATTTTAAAAAAGATTTATTTTATTTGTATGTGTGTCTTGAGTATGTACCAGGTATGTGCTGGTGTCTTTTGGCATGGTGAGAAGAGTTCAGATATCCTGGAACTGGAGTTACATGTCCATGAACTTACTCATGGGGCTGCTGTGATCCAAACATAGGTCTCCTAGAAGAGCAGGAAGTACTCAGTGCAAAGCTATCTTCTCAGCCCCACCTTCAGTACATTGTTTTACAAAAACTTAAACTGTAATCTTTACTATGTTGGTAATAAATTAAAGAACTAGAAGTTTTTTACATTTATTTCCACACACGGGGTGGGGGGAGAGAAAGAGAGAGAGAGAGAGAGAGAGAGAGAGAGAGAGAGAGAGAGAGAGAGAGCACGATACCAAGCTAACTTATAAAAGAAAGCATTTTACAGTTTCAGAGGGTTAGTGCATCACTGTGAATCTGGAGTCTCCAACATCTTGGATCTTTAGTACAAATCCAAGCATCATGTTCTCAGCTTTATATGATGGCCTCTATGGGCCTGCATGCCACATGCCATCAGGGCTGTAACATTATTTTCTGAACTAATGAGGAAGATTTCACAACTTCTTAACTCCAGTATTTTGGATTCTAAAGTCAGGCAAGTATTGTTGTACATTGTGGATGGAATATGGCTCTCTCATTGGATTCCATTTGTATAAACTTTGAACTCTTGGAGTTTTCCTTTGTTGAATAAGCTTTAGTTTGTTTTTGGAGTTGATTCTCTAGGGATTTTCTTTTTGCAGGTTTCATGGTTAGCTAGGTGGGATCTTTACCTTCATTCCATTTCTCTGTACTTCTTTCAGCACAAAACTAGGTGTAGGCATTTTATTTCCTGTTCTTCCTTTTTCTCCTCAGATTGTGCATTTGTATTTCTCTTTGCCCTGTTTGCACTTTTCTTTCTTTCTTTCTTTCTTTCTTTCTTTCTTTCTTCCTTCCTTACTTCCTTTTTTTGGGGGGGACAGTGTTTCTTTGTAGCTTTGGAGCCAGTAGTTGGGGTTTTAGCTCAGTGGTAGAACACTTGCTTAGCACTTTTACATTTTAGAGCTGCATTAAGAATGATTACTAATAACCATGAGTCAATACTGTCTTGAATGAAATCTCTGCCAATAATATTGTTCCAAAACTCTTCAATTTAGCCTCAAGCAGGTTCTTAGGACTAGGGCCAAAAGCAGCCACATTGTTGGCTAAAACATTACAAGAATTGTTTTTATTCCAGTTTCTTTTGAAATATTTTTTTATTTTTTTAAAAATAATACCATTCAAAATTTGCACTTCCTCCCCTCCTCCCATTTCCCTCCTACTTCCCCACTCACTCTCCCCCCTCTCCCCCACACCTGAGAGGGCAGGAACCCTGCCCTTTGGGAAGGCCCTCCGCCCTCCATCCAGGCCTAGGAAGGTGTGCATTCAAACAGACTAGGATCCCCAAAAGCCAGTATATGCAGTAGAGACAAATCTCAGTGCCATTATCATTGGCTTCTCAGTCAGCCCCCATGCCTCCAGCTGGATTTAGTTCAGGCACACTGTCTCAGTGGGTGGACCAACCCCGCCTGGTCCTGATGTCCTTACTCATCTTCTCCCTCCTTCTGTTCTTCAACTGGATCTTAGGAGCTCAGTCTAATGCTCTGATGTGGGTCTCTGTCTCTATCTCTATGCATCGCTGGATGAGGGTTCTATGGTGATATTCAAGATAATCATCAGTGTGAGTATGGGACAAGGCCAGTTCAGGCACCCTCTCATCTACTGCCCAAGGACCTAGCTGGAGATATCCCCGTGGACACCTGTGAATACTTCTAGAGCCAAGTTTCTTGCCAACCCTAAAATGGCTCCCTTAATTATGATATCATCTTCTCTGCTCCCATATCCACCCTTCCTCCATTGCAACCATCCCACTCTCCTAAGCTCTCCCTAATTCTTCCCTTCTCCCTTCTCTCTCCAACCTCCCCTTCCTCCCACCCTATCCCCACCTTCCCAACTTTTTCCTAGTGCTCTTGTCTGCTTCCAGTTTCCAGGAGGATCTATATGTTTTTCTTTGGGTTCACTTTATTCCAGTTTCTAATACTGTTTCACCCTGAAACTACTTGAACTGGGCCTCTATATTCCACAATGCTCTCAGTACTACTGTCTTCAAAGCTCTTATAGCATTTTTACAGCCCCACTTAAAACATTCAACCACTTCCCTCATGCAGAGTTCCCAAGTCAACATTCCTCTAAGAAGCAGCTTGACCAGTCTTGTCAAAGCAATACCATGTAACAACTTTATCATAGTTACTTTTTTATTGTAGAGAGACACCATAATGAAGGCAGCTTATAAAAGAAAACATTTAATTGGGGGCTTGCTCATGGTCAGAGCACGCATGGCAGCACACAGGCATGACACTGGAGAGTAGCTGGGAGTTTTAACCTGATTTACAAGTTGGTAGCAGAGGTGGTGGAGGGTGGGGCTGGACCTGTCTTAGGCTTCTGAAATCTCAAAGTCCACCTCCTGTGAAACACCTGTCCAACGAGGTCACATCTAATCTTTCTCAAAATGGTTCCACCAACTAGGGATCAAGCATTTAAATATAGGAGCTTTTATGGAACTATTCTCTTTCAAACCACCACATTAATCAAAATACCATTTTACGACCCAAATTGCTTAATATTATATGATTAAGAAACAGCAAAGCAGATTTGGAGACTACTAGAGAAAAGAAATATATATTATAAGCATTATAAGCAACTTCTAAAACTTGACAGAGATATCTTGCTGCCTGGACAGTAACCCAAAGTTCTTCTGTAACATCGGGAAATCCTTCTTCAGCCTACAGGCCCATAGTATCGGGCAGACTTTTCCATGAAGCAGTGAATTTGCAAGACTGATTTGCCTCTATTGGCAGTTTGTCAGTCACTTTCTTCTGTGTCCTGCAGAATGTCTGGAACATTTCATGAAGCAGGAACCCTGAAGGACTCAGGAGACATTTTTATGGTGTTGGTTTTCTTCTACTTTATGCAAGTTACAGGGATCAAACTCAGTTTGCCAAGCCTTGGTGGCAAACAACTTTGCCTGTTGAGCCCTCTTATATTTTCATTTATCTTTTTTCTCACACTGGACTAAGAGAATAGACTTCCTCCCTTTCCTGAAGAATCAAAGAAAAGGCCTTTTTCTTTTAGTAGGGCATGAGAATGTTTGGAGTTGGAGTACGGAAGGATGTTTTGCACACATTTTCTCTGTCTCTTCAGAAAACTGCCCTTGTTGAGGGACCAGGTGTATGCCAAGTTTGCCTGTTTAGTATTGGGAGTGATAAGCCAGAGAAAATGAGGGGGTTGTCTGAGTTTCCTACAGGACTCAGGCATTGAGATCCAGTATGGTGTTTTCCAGCAGTAGTTTCTTTTCAATTCTATTTTGTTTCTAATTGCCGTTTCTTGAGAAGTTTCTTCAGGTACTTAATGGTCTTTGGGCTTTCCCTCCTGAGAAGTACCTCATATGTTTATTATTTGTTTGTTTTAAAGTTTTTCTGAGGTCTATATTTGAACATAATATGCAGCCGAGGCTGGCCTGGGACTCAGGATCCTTTCCCCTCAGTCTCTCAAGTGCTAGGATTACAAGCATGTGCCACCAGTGTCTAGCACTGAGCAATACTCTAGCCTGAGATATTTGAACAACATCAACTTTGACCCACTGGGAAGTGTACTTTGTGGTATACTTTTTCCCTCTTGGTAATTGTCTCTTTCTTGTTCTTGGGTGATCTCTTGAGGCCTGAGTGAAACTGGTGTGGTTGAAGACTGAGTCAGAGGAGCTGAGGGGGGATGCCCAGGAGAACTCTTCATCCAAACTGTAAATACCCATTGATGCAGAGTGACAGGGGGAGGACTTGTGTGTTGTAGTGGTGAGCTGAGGGCCTCTACCCACAGCCGGGCTCATGGCTGCCTGGCTAGCTCATGCCCCAAAATAACGACACACAAACTGTATTCTTTAAAACATTGCTTGACCCATTATCTCTAGCCCTTACTGACTAAATCTCATATCCTGCAATGAGTCGGATTCCCATGAGCTCTGTCACTGTGATCTCACATAGATAACTCATTCAGTGTTCACTTCCAGGACATTGAGTTTTAATTTTTGTCCTAATCTGATAAAGAAAAAAAGATGAGGAGAATAGAGGAGCCTTATGTAAGGCCTCAAAATGGGTCATTTGAAAAGGTAAGACTGCCTGCATCCATGTGTGCTGCCAACCTTTATTAGCAAATCCATCCTTCCATAGATTAGCTATACACAACCCAATTGTCCAGCACACTATAAAACACAGGTTGGTACCTAACTGCCTTTAATTTCTGGAGCAATTGCTGTCCCATCAAGGTCTCCTAACAACACAGCGAGTTATGTAACAATGCCCCACCACCACCTTAGAGGAATTTCAGGACCCCAAAGTGGCAGCAAATTATCTTTATTGGAAATACAAATGTTTCTGCAGGGACAAAATGATGTACATGAAAAAACAGATTGGTGTACTCACTATGATTGTATGTGATATGCCACACACAGGATTTTGGTTCTGAATACTTGGTCACTAGGAGGTTTTTAAGGTTGTGGAGAATCAGAAACTTGCTGGAGAAATTGGTGTCTGAAAGGATTAGCCTTGATTAATCAGGGCATCTTTCTTTGGTCCAATGTTTACTGATTTCCTTACAGAGAACAAGAAGCCTCCAACTCATGCTGCAATGGCTTCTGCAACATGAAATTTGAGAACCCGCTACACACCCTGGTTGTTTTCATCACCAAGAAGGTGTAACTCACAAACAATCTCCCACACCAGTTTAGAATTATGATTCATAAAATGGTTATTACTTTTAAGGGGAAAAACTTACAAATTACCATGCCAGACAACAGCCATCTGCAGGATCAGGAGGGGAACCTAGTTGCTGGATGAAAAGGTGCATGAAAGAGAACAAGCTGAAGGCAGTTGCTCCTTATTGAAAAAGAGAGAGACCACACCCCAATGGCCTTTATCTCAGTTGCTATAGCCTGAAGGAATAGAAGGAGCTCCTGCAACACACCTATTTGGACATAGCACAATAATTTACCAGTATGTGACAAAACCTATTTTACTTTACTGTTTTCAGTCTTTCAGGATACACGGCAGAGACAGAATCTGCTTCATGCATTTGTGTGACCAATGATTTCCCTGTAAAAAAAACCCAAAAACACTCCCAACGACATCACCAGCATTCAACAACATGTCCATGATTTCTTTGCTTTGCCTTTGATGGAGTGGTAAATCATGCTGCTAGTTAATCTGTGCAAGCAATGTGAATTTCCCTGTGAATATATAGAGAGAATAGACAATTTATCTTAAAAATGTCAGGTACAGGACAGAGATAGGATCTGCTTCATGCATTTGTGTGACCAATCATTTCCCTTTAAGGAAAACCCACAAACACTCCCAAGAACATCATCAGCATGACGAAAGGAGATGCAGTGTGTGGAAGAGGAAAAGATGGCTGTTTAGGAAACAGAGGAGAGTGGCCAAAAAGATGTAGGATCTCAGAGAGGGATAATGCGTGAGGAAAAAACATGTCATATGGAAAGATGTGACATCGAGGTGTTGGGACTTAAGAGGATAGACAGTGATCATGAAGGGGCACAAATGTGTACACAGAAGCAAAGAAAATTGGGTTTCATTTGATTAATGGTTTAATTCATACCATCTGGAAGTCACTGGGTATATGAACTCCACTGGAGCATGTTGAGTGACCCGGATCCTCCTGCCTAAAGAAAAGTGTCTCCTCTCAGTGGCTCTTCTGCAATGGGGTGGACCTCAGGCTACCTACTTACTTTTGCCAGGCTTCTATCTACTACCTATTTTGTCATGCCTGGATTCTTTCTGTCTTGCACTCTCACAGGTCTTATGCATGCCATTCAACCCCTGTGAGTTCATTTAAACAATTGGCCTGCCTTAACTGTAAAACACTGTTCCCTTGTCATTGATCATGTTCTGTGGGATTTGGGCTATAAAACTCATAAACAGACTCACCCGCACCAAGGCTAAACTAGTAGTACATTGAATCACATTGGTGTGTGACATGCACAGATATGATGAATGCACCGAGCTCCATAAAATCAGTTACCGAGGGAATCAGTGATGTTAGGTGAAGTGTGGCAAAGACCCCACAAACCCATCAGACCTGAGGATACCAGTATGATATTGATGCCTGACTCCCATCATGCAAGGATCCTGACATCATTAACAGGGCAGTTTTGGTTCCTTCATCTTCAAAAACTTGGTTAGTAAGGTTGTAGGTGTCAAACTGCCATTCAGGGCCCAGCATGTAGGTCACCTGTGCCAGGTCAGGTGATTTGGCTACAATGTGGGTGAAAACTTGTACCAGGGCATGCTGGTACCCTCATCCCTTCTTCTCCTCAACATCATCATCACTCTCCTGGGTGGGTGTAGAGCACAAAGAAGGCAAAATGGACTAAGCTTCCTCCTTAGTGGATAACCTTATCTACCCTCAATTTGGACTGACTTTCAGAGGGCATGCAGCACATATTATCCTATTAACCATCTCTTTCATTGGATCACTCACTTATCCAATGAATGATTGAATTTATCCATTCCTCCATGTCTCTATCTTCTTCAATCCCTTCTTCCATTTCCCCATGTCTTGTGTCTACAGGTTGCCAAGATAAATCTACTATGTCTCTTCTGTTCTAGAAACTTTCATTTGTAAATAACTTGCCCTCTCAGGGTTGGATTTTTCTGAGTTCTATGTAGATGGAGACCATATGAGGAGGAACAGAGGAGCAATCATGACAACACTTGCGCAGTAGACTTAGGCAGATTACAGATTGATGCCTGGCAAGCCTGTACAATGAGTCAGATTCCCATGAGCTCTGTCACTGTGATCTCACATAGATAACTCATTCAGTGTTCACGTCCAGGACATTGAGTTTTAATTTTTGTCCTAATCTGGTAAAGAAACCAAGATGAGGAGAATAGAGGAGCCTGATGTAAGGCCACAAAATGGGTCATTTGAAAAGATAAGACTACATGCCTGCATGTGTACTGCCACCCTTCTTAGGAAATCCATCTTTCCATAGATTAGCTATAGGCAACCCAAGTGTCCAGCACACTGCTAACCACAGGTTTGAACCTAACTGCCTTTGATTTCTGAAACAATTGCTGTCCCGTTAAGGTCTCACAACAACATAGCAAGGTATGTAAGAATGCCCTACCATCACCTTAGAGCATGTTCAGGACACCAAAGAGCCAGCAAGTTATCTTTATTGGAAATACAAATGTTTCTTTAGGGACAAAAGGATGTACATAAAAAAAAAACTATATGTACTCACTACGAATTTATGTGATATGGCCCACACAGGCTTCTGTTTCTGAATACTTGGTCCTCAGGAGGTTTTGTAGGTTGTGGAGACCCAGAACCTAGCTTGAGGAATTGCGGTCTGAAAGCTCAAGCCTTGATGTTTCAGGGCATCCTTTCACCTGTCCCCAATGTTTACTGACTTCCTTACAGAGAATGAGAGGCCTCCTACTCCTGCTGCCATGGCTTCTGCAACATGAACAGTGAGAACCCCCTTCACACCCTGGTTGCTCTCATCACATAGGAAGGTGTAAGTCACAAACAATCTCCCACACCAGTTTAGAATTATGATTCATAAAATGGTTATTTCTTTTAAGGGGCAAACCTTACAGATTGCCATGCCAGACAACAGCCCACTGCCGGATGAGGAGAGGAGCCTAGTAGCTGGATGTGGAGATGGATGCAAGAGAGCAAGCTGAAGGCAGTTGCTCCATTTTGAAAGAGAGAGACACCACACCCCAATGGCCTTTATCTCAGTTGCTATAGCCTGAAGGAGCAGAAAGAGCTACTGTAACACACATATTTGGACATAGCAGCAAAATTTACCAGTATGTGACAAAAACCTATTTTAGTTTATTTTTTTCATGCTTTCAGGTACATGGCAGAGACAGGATCTGCTTCATGCTGTTGTGTGACCAATGATTTCCCTTGAAGAAAAAACCCACAAACGCTCCCAACAACATCATCAGCATTCAACAACAGGTCCATGATTTCTTTGCTTTGCCTTTGATTGAGCGGTAAATCATGCTGCTAGTTAATCTGTGCAAGCAATGTGAATTTCTCTGTAAATATATAGACAGAAACGACAGGTATCTTAAACATGTCAGGGGGTCACACTGCAATGGAGTGGGTTAATCATCACCATGTGACAGTGACATATTTAAGATATCTCCTTTGTCATTAAATCTCAGAATTGTCAAGATGTTATGTTTTTGTGCAGACTTCTCAGGGTTTTCTCCCATTCATGGTTTCCATGGATGTTTGCTAGTTACGCTTACATGTCTTTTGCCAGATTCTGTCAGTTTTTGGCATGCACTCTCAGCTCCACAACTTCTCCTGCCCTAAGATTCTAGTTCCAGGCATTTTAGACACTTGTGACTGTTGCACGAGTGTCTCATGTTCCGCCTAAATGATTTGGAATGTTATTTAGCCCTAGTTTTAACTTCCATCCCTGAGTTCATTGACTTTCCTTGACCATCTCTCTTGGGCCGCTGAGCTGAACTACTAGGGGTTTGCTCCAGTTACTTCTCCATGCTGAGACAGCCTACACTCTCAGTACTACTGTGATAGTGTTTCTGTAGCAAGTATTCTTCTCAAGATAAGAAGAAATTTCAATATTATAATCCATCTGCTGTTATTGTGTCTTAAACACACAAACACACCCCCATAAGTTAATGCACACACACTGTTGATACCTCAACTTAGGGTGCCGTTCTGGGGTTAGTAAGAGGCTTCTCTCTAGAGGGGTTCTTAGAAAGCCAGGGGTGACACCAACGAGGACCTTGGGCAGGTGAGCTGTGGGTGCCTGCACTGTGCCATGTCCCTAGGCACTACGGGTGCTTTGTCCCATAATCAGACTGATGACTATCTTGAATATCACCATAGAGCTGTTGTACGGAAAAGGATGGAGATAAAGTCAGGGACCCACATCAGAAAACTAGACTGAGCTACCAAGCTCCAGTTGAAGAGTTGAAGGGGAGAGAATAAGAGCAAAGAACTAAGGAATACAAGGGCTTGGCCCACCCACTGAGACACTGTGTCTGAGCTAATGGGAGATCAACAAAACCAGCTATGCTGGGACTGACAGAGCATGGGATCAAAGTGGAAGCATTGAATGTGGCTGACAATTGGGGCAGAAGGAGAACCCAATGATAATGGCACTGGGATTTGTCTGTACTGCACATACAGGCTTTAATCGATCATATTATATGTAGATGCATACCTTCCTCAATCTGTATGGAGGCGGGCAAGGGCTTCCCACAGGTCAAGGTACCCTGCCCTCTATTAGGACTGGATTGGGAGTGGAGAGGATTGGTGGTTGCGTGAGTAGTTAGGGGGAGGAGGATAGGAAGTGGAAATTTGAAATTTATTATTTATGAAGGAAGAAAAAATCAATAGAAGATAACCAATGGAGAGATGGTATCTAAGAAAAAAAAAACTTTCATGTGATTTGTTGACTCAGACACCAAAGACTGTTTCAGAAAAATAAGATACAGTTATTGAGTTGCTTGGGCAAGAGTGTGACTTGAGTAATTGGGAAGATGAGTGGGGGCTTATTTTGGGTCCCCTGGTGGCTGTATACAGCTTTTGAGGAGCTGAATGCTGGATGTTTCTGTGGGTAAATAGGGAAGTAACAAGCTTGTGAGGGGATTTCTGACATAAGTAGAGCCTTGGTGATGTCACAAAGCATTGATTCGTTGGGTAGCAACTCCGTTCCACTCAAAGCACTAGTCTTCCATGGAGGTGGGTTTATTCTCCTCACAGTGCCTGAGGAGGACAGTTCAGCTCCTGGTCTCCACAACTGTTCAATAGGCTTTTTGCACCTGAACATTTCCGGAAGATGGAATCTGGAGAGGTAGGACATTTTCTTTTGGTAAATATGTTTCCAAAGCAACTAAGACCTCTGTAGTACAAAAAAGTTTTCCTTCAACTGTTCTGCGTGTCCACTATTTCTGTTGTTACCAGCTCCTATATTTGATAGCTGTGGGGATGGTGAATGCCAGCTATTCTTCCCACTTTATCTTTGCTAACTATATCAAATTCATCAATCCACTAAAATGGCAAAGCTCCTCTTTGTCCATAGGTGTTTTAAAAGATACTAATTATTTCTCAATGGCTGCTGTTGCCCAGAATAATGAGTCTTTCAGGTTGAAGTGTGTCTCACAGTACTCACTTCCACAATGAAGACACAGAATGGCTTTATGTAATAGACCTGGTTCTGGATCAGGAGACCCAATACAGAGAGCCAGTGGACTGGAGTGCCATGACCTTGGGCAGGCTGTCTTGGATTGAGCCCCCTACCTATTAGATTGATGTCGAAGAGATTTGTGGATGTATTTGAATTCTTTTTTTTATCTGTGTTATCTGTTCAGATTTTTCTTACTCATTTCAGGGATAGGCATACCTTCTCCTCTCATTGACTTAGTCAGTCAGAAAGTAGGTTTCTCAGCAGAGGTCATTTGCCTTTGGGCAGCAGGAATGTGTCTCCGAGATTGATATACTGAGCTGTAGAAAAAAATTTGCAAATTGTCCTATTTATTTCTTAAGAGAAAATGACAGTTAGGTATGCATTCCCGTTGATCAATATCTTTGTTTCCTGCACCACAGTTCTTCCAGAAAAGAGCCTTGACCTCATAGCCTCCCCTTGTTATCCTTGCAGGCACTCATGGTTGAGGCCACGACTTGGTTTCTGAATTAAACAGAAGGAAAGTTCTTTCAACCTAGAGAGTGGGCAGCTATGAAGCCCAAGCACAGAAAGATAGCCAAGAAACAGCGGACCATGAGGTCAGTGGCCTATCTCAGTAAGTCTACAGCCATGATGAAGATGCCTCTTAGTATGAGATGCATGCCACCTGTCCAGAAGAGGAATGGGTCATCTCTCCAGAAGCAAAAACTGAGGAGGCCTTTTGAGGCCCTGGAGAATATTGTCGGCAGCAGAATTTCTCACGGCTGGAAGGAAGCCAATGAACCAGTCACCCAGTGGAAAGCCATCATTCTAGATCAACTGCCAACAAATCCCTCTCTCTATTTGTTTAAGTATGATGGGTTAGATTGTGTCTATGGATTGGAGCTTCACAATGATCAAAGGATTTTAAACCTTAAGTTCCTGCCTAACAACGTACCGTCTCCTTAGGAGACAGACACTCATCTCTCAAACACCATAGTTGGCAGAGCAGTGAAACATACATTTGAGGGCACAAATGGCTCTAAGGATGACTGGAAGGGGATGGTCCTAGAGGAGGTGCCAATCATGAAGACCTGGTTCTATATTACCTACAAGAAAGATCCGGTCTTGTACGTTTACCACCTCCTGGTTGACTGCCTTGAAGGCAACCTCCACATCATGCCAGGCTCTATGGAGGAGTGGACTGAGGTGGTCCAAGATGAGGTGCAGACCATGAAGACCTGTTTCTACATTACCTACAAGAAAGATCCAGTTGTGTACCTTTACCACCATGTAGATGACTACATTGAAAGCAACCTCCACATTATGCCAGGATGTCCTCCAATAGGGGTGAATTTGGAATTAGGCAGGGATTCCTTGGCAGGCAAAAGCGTGCAGCACAACGAAAAAGATGGAACCCAAAAGATAGGTAAAATTATTTACCAAGTTCCCACCAAACCTTCCGTGCATTTCATCAAGTTTGATAATGACTTCCATATCTATGTCTATGATTTGATGAAGATCTGTTAAAGTGAAATTCACAAATTTTGCGGTCAGACTTAAAACTGTGTTTGGAGAACTCTTTTTTTCAGAAATACCTCAGGTCTTCTATTAATCCTGGTATCTTTCTCAATGGAACATTTTTTTGCTCTAAAAATAAAAATTGGTCAAGGTGTTATGTTGTTTGGTCAATGATGGAGTGTCTTGAGGATGGGACATCACAGAAAGACAGGCCTCAAAACAAAACAGGACTTATGGTCTTTTCTCCTTGGAGAGGAAATGACGAAAGGAGATGCTGTGTGGGGAAGAGGAGAAGATGGCTGTTTAGGAAACAGAGGAGAGTGGCCAAAAAGATGTAGGATCTCAGAGAGGGATAATGCATGAGAGAAAATCATGTCATATGTCAGGCTACACTCGCAGTTCTATTATGTCTCTGTTTCTGTAGCAAATATTCTTCTATAGATAAGAAATTTCAATATTACAATACTAAACACATATACACACACACAAGTTAATGCTCACCAACTGATGAGAGCTCAACTTAGGGGTCCATTCTGGGGTTGGTAAGAGTCTTATCTTTAGCGGTGTTCCCATAAGGCCATGGGGTTACTCAAACTAGGACTTTGGACTGGTGTGGAGAGGGTGCCTTCAGTGTACCATGTCCCTAGGCACTAAGACTCCCTTGTCCCATAGTCCGACTGATGACTATCTTCAATATCATCACAAAATTTTGTTTGGCAAATGATGGATATAAAGACAGTGATCCATATCAGAAAACTAGACTGAGCTTTCAAGCTCCTGTTGAAGAGAAGAAGGGGGAAGAATATGAGCAAAGAAGTCAGGAATATAAGGCTAAGTCATTCCACTGAGACACTCTGCCTGAGCTATTTGGAGCTCAACAGAACCAGCTCTGCTGCGACTGACAGAGCATGGGATCAAAGTGGAAGTGCTAAATGTGGCTAACAATTGGGGCAGATTAAAACCCAATGATAATGGCACTGGGTTTTGTCTCTACTTCACATACAGGTTTTATGTGATCCTATTATGTCTGAATGCCTACCTTCATCAATCTGCATTGAGGGGGTTACGGTTGTCCCGTCTAACGAATCTTTTATTTTGCAGTGGGTCTCACAGAACTCAGTTCTTTAAAAAACACACAGAATGACTTTATGTAATATCCTGAGTCTCAATGAGAGGACAACATACTGACAGTCAGTGGACTGGAGTGCCATGACCTTGGGCAGGTTTTCTTGGATTCAACCACCTAACTATTAGCTCAATGTTGAAGGACAGGCGTAGCTGTCCTGCAAATGCTTTTCTATCTGTTCAGATTTTTCTTACTCATTTTGGAGATAGGCATACCTTCTCTTTTCATTGACTCAGTCAGTCAGGAAGTAGGTTTCTCATCAGAGAACAAAATACATACATCCTTCCCTTCTTATGCTTGCTTGAACTCATAATGGAGACAACGAATTTGTTTCTGACTTAAACAGAAGAGTTTTTTCAACCTAGAGAGTGGGCAGGTAAGAAGCTCAAGCACAGAAAGATAGCCAAAAGACAGCGGACCACTAGTGAACCTGATAGAAGGGATAGAAGGAAGTACTCTACAACATATGGGCACAGGAAAACACTTCCTAAATAAAAACCCAGCAGCACAGACATTAATGGCAACTTTGAATAAATGGGACCTCCTGGAACTGAGAAGCTTCTGTAAAGCAGAGTACACTGTCACTAAGACTAAAAGGCAAACAACTGACTGGAAGAAGATTTTTACCAACCCCTCAACAGACAAAGGTCTGATCTCCAAAATATATAAAGAACTCAAGAAACTCAATGTTAAAATACTAATTAACCCAATTAAAATTGGAGTACTGAACTGAACAGAGAATTTCAACAGAAGAAGTTCAATGGACAAAAGACACTTAAAGTCAGGCTCAACTTCCTTAACAATAAAGGGAAATGCAAATCAAGACAACTTTGAGATATCATCTTACACCTGTCAGAATGGCAAAAATAAAAGACACCAATGATAGCCTTTGCTGGAAAATTGTGGAGAAAGGGGTATACTCATCCATTGCTGTTGGGAATTCAATATGTGCAACCATTTTGAAAAGTAGTGCTTCGGGTTCTGAGGAAATTTTGGATCATCATATCCTTTGCACCAGCAATACCACTCTTGAGAATATACCCAAGAGATGCCCTATCAGAAAACAAAAGTATATGCTCAAATATGTTCATCGCAGCATTGTTTGTTATAGCCAGCACCTGGAAACAACCTAGATGCCTACCAATGGAAGAATGAATGAAGAAAGTATGGAATATATACATGTTAGAGCACTACTTAGGAGTAAAAATAAAACAATGACTTTTTGAATTTTGCATGCAAATGGATGGAAATATAAAACACTATCCTGAGTGAGTTAAGCCAGACCCAAAAAGAGGAACATGGGATGTACTCACTCATATTTGTTTTCTAGTCATAATTAAAGGACATTGATCCTATAATTCATGATCCTAGAGAAGCTAAATAAGCAGGTGAACTTAAAGAAAAACATATAGGCATCCTCCTGAATATTAGCCTTCATTAGGCGATGAAATAAGACAGAGACAGAACCCACATTGGAGCACTGAACTGAAATTTCAAGGTCCAAATCAGGAGCAAAAGAGAAAAGAGCACGAGCAAGGATCTCAGGACCGCGAGGGGTGTACCCACACACTGATGCAATGGGGATGGTCTATCAGAATCTCAGCAAGTCCAGCTGGCATGGTTCTGTAAAAGCATGGGATAAAACAGGACTCGCTGAAAATAGTGGACAATGAGGACTACCGAGAACTCAAGAACAATGGCAATGGGTTTTTGATCGTACTTCACTTACTGGCTTTGTGGGAGTCTAGGCCATTTGGATGCTCACCTTACTAGACCTGGATGGAGGTTGGTGAACCTTGGACTTCCCAAAGGGCAGGGAACCCTGATTGATCTTAGTGCTGAGGAGAGATGTGGACTTTTTTGGGGGTAGGCGAGGGAAATGGGAGGCGGTGAGGGGAGGAGGCAGAAATCTTTAATAAATAAATAAATTTTAAAAATTGCTTTGTCTGTCCTGTGTTTTTTGTTTTTCCATATAAAGTTTATTACTTTCCTCTCAAGTTATATGAAGAATTTTGATGTGATTTTAATGGGGATTGCACTGAATCTATAGATTTCTTTTGGGAGAATTGCCATTTTCACTATGTTGATTCTCCCAAAGCAAGAGCAAGGGAGATCCTTCCATTTTCTGGTATCCTCTTGAATTTCCTTCTTAAAAGTCTTAGAGATGTTTTCAAATACATCTTTGTCTTCCTTGCTCAGAGTTACCCCGAGATATTTTATGCTATTTGTGGCTATCATGAACGGTGATGCTTCTGTGAATTCCATCTCTGCATACTTATCTCAGTGTATAGGAGGGCAAGTGATTTTTTTAGAGTTAATCTTGTATCCAGCCACATCACTAAAGGTCTTTATCAGTTGTTGAAGTTCTTTGGAACAGTTTTGGTGTCACTTATGTATACTATCATATCATCAGCAAATAATGAAAGTTTAACTTCTTCCTTTCCAATTTGAATCCACTTGATCTCCTTATGTTGTCTTATTGCTATTGATAGAACTTCAAGCACATTATTGAAGAGGTAAGGAGAGAGTGGAGTCACTTATCTATCATATCATCAGCAAATAATGAAAGTTTAACTTCTTCCTTTCCAATTTGAATCCACTTGATCTCCTTATGTTGTCTTATTGCTATTGCTAGAACTTTAAGCACTATATTGAAGAGGTAAGGAGAGAGTGGAGTCACTGTCACAAGCCTTTGCAGGGGCTGCATTAACTGAGAAATTAGGGCACTCTTTTGAATATAGTGATCAGAGCTCTAAGGCTCAAGTCCCAGCCTGAGTCCTACCTCTTTGTTGGTCTACATGGTTTTCACATCAGAAGCATGTGGAGTTTATGAGGCAAGTCCCAAGAGGTTTGAAATACTGCAGGAATTGATATGCATGGAGCATCTGGGTGCACAATAAATGCTAGTCTTTTTCTCATGTAAAGTTGGTGCCTAGGATGTTGTGGTGATGGCTGCTTGGTATAGTGTAAGCATCAAAGATCTGATCCCCCAGAAACCCACTTGGTGTTCTGGCTAAAGAGTCTGGCCTCACTGTCAATGGATATATTTGTTTAACAAGTTCTGCATGAATGACTGAAGTTAGAGAATTACTGAGCTTTACTCCCAACATTGATCACTGTGCTGCTTAATTCATGTTCACACATACATGCATGTGAACCCACACACATGAAGAAACAAGCATACACACATATACTCTGTAAGTAAACCACACACAAAATGAATAAAAGGCAAAGAGTGCCTAAGTCTCTGCTTGATCCCACAGTACCCCAGGAAATGGTAATTGGGGTCTTTTATAAACCTCTTACAAAGGACTTCAAAGAATGTCTGTCTTCCCAGGCCATGACATTATGTTTCAGTACCTTTAGCATTCCTCATCAGACCACACTGGGATCTGTCCATAGAACACTTGCACAGGACACTCATGTTGATAGGTTACCCAGATAAACTGAGGTGAAGATAGTTAGCATGATCCCCACCTCATCACACAGCCTTCATCTAAGGGAAAAGTGCTCTCCAGCTCAATAAGCCAGCATTCTTTCACACCTTCCTGACATCAAACACAGACTTACAGTCATATTTCCTTCCATGAACTTTCAGGAGAAAAGCATGGAGAAAAACAGCAGATCTAAGGAAACACCTGGCCATGCTTCATTCCCTCAGGACCTTTCTGCTCTCTTTGGATATGCCAAAACCTTATTCATCCCTTTAACACTTACTGAGAGCCCTGAATTTGTAAGGTACCATTAAAACTTCTGGGACTGGGAGGTGAAAATTGAGACATATCTATGGCCCTCAGGGAACTCAACTTATATTCCAAAGAGATGTCAGATGGAAAAGTTTGTCCTAGATACTGTGAAATTTTTAGAGTCAGAAGAAATTTCAGCTGTAGCTGATACGAGAGCCCCTGCCTAATTGAGGGTGCTGGAAGAAAGTAGACATTGGAGATGGCCGGAAACCCAGTTCCCTAAGAATTTCCTTGAGTCCTGTGCTAACCCCACAGTATCCTGCAGGCATTTTTTGTAAGCTTGTGCCTCAAGAGTTGTAAAACTCCAATGAGGTATGCTTAGCTAACACAGACACACCATTATAGATACCACCTACATTCTGGAGTGTTCTTTATCTGCAAGAGAAGCAAGTGAATTGAGGGAGAGCAGCAACATTCCTATATCTCTTTGGGTTTTACTCTTAGATGATATTGAAGTTTTTGCCTTCAACAAAATCATAAAGAACATAATGTCCACCATGTCAGCCACAGGGGGAGAAAATTCATCACTGAGTGAATTATATCCTTTTCCAGGGGCCTCTGATACCAGTTGTCAACTAGGTGCTTTTTGGGTCTGGCACAAACTTCTGACCCTTCCCTCTTATGTAGGACAGATGAAGGAAGAGATATGCTTACTCCAAGACCAGACAAAACTCTCTGTATTTAAGAATAGTCAGTTAAGCTCAGCAGAGAGACACTACCAAGGAAAAGCACTTCAGTTATTTCCATTTTAATGTCCCTGATACATTCTAAAGTTTCAGCAAGATAGGTCTAAAGTGAAGAGTCAAATACCTGTCTCTCTTCTATACCAAAGAGCCTACATTTACACTTGACTCTCCCTCGACTGTTGACTCCAATATAGACCCAAGCTGTGTGTGTTGTTTAATTTATAACTTTAAAATTTCGGCAGTCCCTGCAGCACAAGTGTAGTGGATGCCACTTGCTAACTTGCTTGCAGCCTCAAACTCAGCTAGGTTTCATACACAGCACATGACCACTTCCAAGGGAATGATGCTATCCACAGTGGACTGGGTTTGATTAACACTTGACTAACAGTCATGCTTACAGACCCACCTGATGAGGCAATTCCTCAACTGAGACTCTTATCTGCTTCTAAGTTGGGTCAGGTTGGCAGTTAAAGCCTAATGTGATAGGGATGATGCGTAATTTTGATAAATCAATATATTGGTAAAACACCTATAATATAAAAAAGCCTATCTGATTTTCATTAAAATGTTTACCTTTCATGGACATCCATTACTGCTCTGAAAATTTGTTAGGACACGTCTGTCAGAGGTTGACCCTCTTGTGTCATATATATCCTTGTCACATATAACCTCTCCCTAGATACACTCCTACTTGGGACTGAATCTTACATGTGTGTGACATAGTTGAACTTGGCAGCTTGTTTCAATTCATGCCAATATAGCTGATATCTCCACCTACAATCAAATTACACTTATGTCAAATAAAAAATACATTTGATATCACGGAATGCCCAGGGAGCACATGTCTAGGAGACAATAATGTATCTGTGGAAGTCATGGGTACAAGCATCCAGATCTGCCCAGGTCTTTGTAAAAAGAAGGAGAGCAACAGGTGTTCAAATCATAAAATGTTTGGGAAGGAAGTGCAGGTGCACAGCTCATGGGAGAATCCAGAGGAATGTAGGTTTGAGCTGGCTCACTCCAAGATTGCCCAGATATATGCAGAAGTAGTGCCAGGATTCTTATTTCTTAATTAGAAATGTCAAAGATGAAAAGGAACAAATGCTCGGATTGATGTTGGAATTGTAATGAGGTTTACAGAACAAAAGATTGAGAATACAGCAGTGTGTATGCCTGACCAATATATCACAGATCTCCAACACAAAATGAAACAATAAACATCCAAATTACCAGCAAAAAGAAGGACAGTATTCAGGAACAGCAAGAGCCAAACTGCCTGACAAATTGTTCTTACCTCTATGGCTCCTGGCAATGTGGGGAAGGAAGGAAATTTGTGCCCAAAGATAGACAAAGAGTGGGGCTTTTTTATATAGAATATTTTTTGTGTAAAGCATTGTACATTGCAAGAGGAAAAAAAATGGCTTTAAATCTCTGATTTTTTTAACACTCTCTCTATGTTCTTTCAAGTCAAATTGAAAGAGGCAGGTGGTGGATTTGGGTTTCTGTGTTGTGAAACAATAATGAGAATAATAGTTGCTCATTCCAGAATTCATCCTTTTTCTTTCAAATAGCCCTCTCCCTGTCTCTTACACCTGGCCTGTTCCCATTGCTTGAGGGCTGATGTCAACTCATGTGTCTCCCTAAGGAGCCCTCTCAGAACACACTAGCCTTCCATTTAATCTACTCTGGAAGCCCAACACTTAGGGTGACTTTGATCACACAGCCTACTGTGGTTGCACACACTGACACAATAAAGCTGTTACAGTGGGTCTTGCTCTCATTTCCCATGGAGCTTCAATGACCATCTCCTCAAACAGCTCATCCAGCTAGAGAACACTTTATCCTTTTCTGTGTTATTCACGTCGTTGCCTCTTCTCTCCCACAAACCAGCTTCTTCCAAAGCAGGATCATTGATTGTGGTTAGACTTTAAAATATTATATTTTAATAAAATATTAAATAGACTTTAAAATATTAAGATTGATTAGACTTTCAAGGTTGCATTATTATGAACAGACCTGATACCTATATGTTATGCATGTAATTATGACAGCCTAAAGTTACAGGAGCCATTTTCAAGTTGTGCATGCGTTTATATTTATCTCCTCCTGAGTATAACAAGCTGCCCATCATGGGTGATAATAGATTTTACTGGTTAGTTCTGGAATCTATTGGCATAGAACATGTTGTGGTTTGAGTGAGAAATGTCCCCCATAAGCTCCCATATTTGAACATTTTTTCCCAAACAGGTGGTGCTCTTTGAAGTGGTTGCCGGACCTTTAGGAGGCAGAGAATTGCTGGAGGAAGTGGACACTGAAGATAGGCTCTAAGAATCTATAGACTCACCCGACTTCCTGATCTCTCTCTGCTTCTTAATTGTTAATGCAATGTGGCCAGTGAGCCTCAGACTCCTGTTGCTCTGCCATTTCAATAGCTATTGAAACAATCCCTCTGAAATTCTGGGCAAAATAAAACCTTCTCTCCCTTAAGTTGTTTTTGTGTTGATGTTTTTTGCTGGCTTGTTTATTTGCCACAATGTTTTGCATAGCAGATGGAATGAAACCATTACATTTTGTAAGTACATACATGAGATTAAAACAAAAACAACCCTCAGAAGGACAGATGCCCAAGGAAGAAAGAATATTTAACATATTGAAATAGCATTTCATTTCCTTTCTCTCAAGATCATTAAAGATTCTATTTAAGAAAGGAAAAACCAATCACACAGGGTCACCTAAAATGTAGTGACTCCTGCCAAGTAACACAGTCTTAATCCTTAGAATTTGTAAATACACAGTACAGCAGGAAACCACACCATAAAAGTGATATATCCAAGTTTTAGGCCCCACTGAGAGGGATCATAATTTAAAAATATTACTTTGCAAATAGAAGATTAAGATTCACAAAAATGTGTCATCTCAGGATAAGATGGTCTTTAAATTCAATGGCAAACCTCTGTATCAAAAGAGACACAGGGAAACAGTGGTGTGCTCACAAAACAATGGAAACAGTAAGAGAACTGATACATACTGAGGAATATCAAAAGTCAACTTTCCTAGCACATCTTGAGGAAGTAGGGTCCCCACCAACACATTTATTCCAGATCCTGAGAATAAACATCAACCCCTTTCAAGTATTTGTTTTATTAGAAAATTTTATACCAGTCCTTGGAATTAATACATTGGACAAAGGGTTGGTTTGGGAAGTCCTTCTGTCTATGTTTGCTTTTATTGGTTAATGAATAATGTTGTTTCAGACAGTAGCTTAGCAGAATAGACCTAGGTGGTAAAAGTAAACAATGATAGGAGAAACAGGGTAGGGTCGGAAGAGCCAAATAGACACCACCATGGAAGAACACCTTCTCTGGAGTTGCCAAAAATTTGTTGGTAAGACATGAACTACTGGTGATACAGATAAATGCAAATAGGTTTGTTTAGAATAAGGGAGGAATCTAGAAATACGATTAAGCTATTGGCCAAACAGTGTTGTGAATAATATAGGTTTTATGTGATTATTTCAAGTCAAGGTGGTCAGGAAACTAACTAATGAGTGGCCTCCACCAACAAAGGGTATTGCAGATTCATTGACTATCCTGAGATGGCTTGTCTGGGTAAAACCTATGTTGTATGAATAAATTGGCTACACACCAGAGATATGGAACTAACAATAGACAAAGTCTAACTAGGTGAACCAATGAATAATTTTCGGGTTACTTACAGGAAAATTGGTGAGCGAGCACTTACAGTAGAAATGACTCAATAGCAGTTGGTTCAACAAAGCCCACCCCAGCATGGTTAATAGTTCAGTAAGGCTGAGAACCTGAAATTCACTGTGCAGCCTTGAGGCAGATCAATGATCTGAAGAGTGTTTTTTTTTTTTTAATCTTTGGCTCAGTTGATCTGAGCCTCATCTAAGCATCTCTATTTGTCTGTGATGATTGCTCGGTTATATATTTACTGCCAATATACTGTTTGGAGGACGTTGCCTTGTGAATCTGCTCAGGTTATCAAACTCTCTATAGCTAATTTGAGTTGTTTGCTTCCTATCTAAGTAGCTTTCCTGCAGGATAGAATCTATCAACCAAAACTACATATTGGCATTAAAGAACTTTATATGTGGAGATGGAAGGGTCAGAGTCAGATAAGAAAGTAAAATTATGGGTTCACACAGGAGAGATAAAAGAAAAGGAGAGGGAGCATGAGAGCACTACCCTGTAGGATTTCAAAATGGAAGAGGAGACCTGAGCTAAGTAGGAAACAGCCACAGCGTTTTCCATAGTCACTACTCCTGTTTAGGCCACAAAATCTCCAAGCAGCTTGCCCAAGCATTGGAAGTTTCTACTCTGAGAGGGCCAGCTAGAGTGTGGCACAGATGACCTTTTTCCCTGGAGTTATCCTCACCATTGGCAGAAGGAGGCATATCTCTCTAGAGTCTCAACAAAAAGTCTCACTGATGTAACAAACGGCTTATGAAGGACCCTTGGGGAAGATTCAAAACTAACATAATTGGGAAAAAATGCATCTTCCATGATGTTATGATGTCAGTCTACACTGTCACATCTGCCTTTCTTCTGATCATATGAACAGGATGCTTGCTGCTTGGGGAAGCATCTCATCTGGCATTGTAATACCAGGGCATCAAAATGTCCTCTTTGCTCGTCTTCTCCCCCAGAGGAGTCTCTATCTCAGGTACAGTGCATTGAACCACTTGCAGGAATAATAAAAACAGATAGAGCATCCAGCTTGAGATATGACATACATGGCCACAATCACATTGGCAGCAACAAGAAACAGATGAAGAATTCTGAGCATCAATGGAAGCTGAGGACGTAATACCAAAGCTAAGACATGTAACACCATGGGGAGTTGCAGAGTTCCAGAGAATATATTCAGTTACATTCTGGAAGAAGCTAAGACTGCAAAAGATGGCTTTCCTAATCAGAAAGTAGAAAAACTGAGACTATGCAAAATATAGGCAGTGATGAGACAAAGGTGGTAACTGAAAATGAAGAACCCCATGTCCCAATTCCAGGAAGATAATGAAAGCATTTTTAAAGGTTAATGAGCCACAAATCCTGGCAGTCAAAGCTCAGGAGATGGAATGCCATTTCAATCCCATGTAATGAATCTCTGCCTTAAGCATCTAAAATGATGTATCTCTGCCTTGAGCATCTGGAGCAATATTTCTTTGCCTTAAGCATCTATAACAATGCATCTCTGCCTTGAGCATCTGCTGTCATGCCCCTCTAATGAGCAGAAATTAACATCTGCTTTGAAATGCAATATACTACTGGGATAGACCAACCATAGCATGCTACTCTGGATGTACACTTTTATATATTTACAACCTAAATTTGATATCAAGACCTGAGCCCAAACAGACTTCACAGTTCGGCGTTTCCCCATGCTGTGATAATTCAGTAGCCCTCTGGACACATCCACCAGGAGTCTTGAGGGGAGGAAGCAAAGGCATTCATGTTTTAATGTCTCTCATCTCAATCTCCCCAACATTTTTTTAAGGTCACACCATTCCCTTTTCTGATTCAGAATATTATCTCAGAGCTCAATACTTTTTAACCAACTGTCTTGTTCTTCAGCCATGGCTCAGTCAGTAAGGTGCTTTCCATACAAATGAAGAACATAAGCATCTTCAACAAATTGTGCTGGCAAAACTGGAAGTCAATCTGTAGAAGAATGAAAATAGATCCATATCTATCACCATGCACAAAACTCAAGTCCAAATGGATTAAAGACCTCAATATCAGTCCAAACACACTGAACCTGATAAAAGAGAAAGTGGTAAGTACTCTACAACACATGGGCACAGGTGAACACTTCCTATGTATAACCCCAGCAGCACAAACACTAAGGACATCATTGAATAAATGGGACCTCCTGAGACTGAGAAGCTTCTGTAAAGCAAAGGACCCTGTCACTAAGACAGAAAGGCAACCCACTGACTGGGAGAAGACCTTCACCAACCCCGCAACTGACAAAGGTCTGATATCCAAAATATACAAAGCACTCAAGAAATTAGACCATAAAACGTTAATCAATCCAATTATAAAATGGGGCACTGAGCTGAACAGAGACTTTTCAACAAAAGAAGTTCAAATGGCCAAAAGACACTTAAAATCATGCTCAACTTCCTTAGCAATCAGAGAAATGCAAATCAAGACAACCTTAAGATAGCATCTTACACCTGTCAGAACGGCTAAAATCAAAAACACCATTGGTAGTCTCTGCTGGAGAGGGTGTGGAGAAAGGGGCACTCTCATCCATTGCTGGTGGGAATGCAAACTTGTGCAACCACTTTGGAAAGCAGTGTGGCGGTTTCTCAGGAAAGTCGGGTTCAACCTACCTCTCGACCCAGCAATACCACTATTGGGAATATACTCAAAAGATGCCCAAACATACAACAAAAGTATATGCTCAACTATGTTCATAGCAGCATTGTTTGTAATAGCCAGAACATGGAAACAACCTAGATGTCCTTCAATGGAAGAATGGATGAAGAAAGTATGGAATATATACATATTAGAGTACTACTCAGCAGTAAAAAACAATGACTTCTTGAATTTTGCATACAAATGGACGGAAATAGAAAACACTATCCTGAGTGAGGTAAGCCAGACCCAAAAAGAGGAACATGGGATGTACTCACTCATATTTGGTTTCTAGCCATAAATAAAGGACATTAAGACTATAATTTGTGATTCTAGAGAAGCGAAATAAGAAGGTGAACCCAAAGAAAAACATATAAGCATCCCCCTGAATATTAACCTTCATCAGGCGATGAAAGAAGACGGAGACAGAGACCAACATTGGAGCACTGGACTGAAGTCTCACAATCCAAAGGAGGAGCAGAAGGAGAGTGAGCATGAGCAAGGAACTCAGGACCGCGAGGGGTGCACCCACACACTGAGGAAATGGGGATGTTCTATCGGGAAGTCACCAAGGCCAGCTGGCCGGGGACTGAAAAAGCATGGGACAAAACCGGTCTCGCTGAACATAATGGACAATGAGGACTACTGAGAACTGAAGAACAATGGCAAGGGGTTCTTGATCCTATTGCACGTAATGGATTTGTGGGAGCCCAGATAGTTTGGATGCTCTCCTTAATAGACCTGGATGGAGGTGGGTGGCCCTTGCACCTCCCACAGGGCAGAGAAAACTGCTTGATCTTTGGGCTGAGGAGGAAGGAAGACTTGATTGGGGAGGGGGAGGGAATGGGAGATGGTGGCGGGGAAGAGGCAGAAATCTTTAATAATTAAATAAATAAATTAATAAAAACATAAAAAAATTTGATCCCTTCAACTTGTGCAAGAATCTCAGAATTAAAGATAAAAACGCACCACTCAGTTCTGAGGAGAGAGCCCCACCTGGGTCTCTGAGTTTCACTCTTTGGTCAAGGGGAATTGGTCAGCTCCAGGTTCAAAGAAATGATGTATCTTAAACATGACAGCGAGTAACTAAGAAAGACACCCATGGTTAATTCTGGCCTCTGCATGCATGCATACACATTTCCATAAAATGTTACACTCATCTTTTTAAACAACTGTGTTTCCAATTTATATTATACACATTTCAGTGGCAGAGCTTTGACCTTAACTTTGACTGCTCTTTGGTGTTATAGGAATGGCCAGCTGCATCCTGCCACCTGTCTCCAGCTCTGGCTAGCTTTTCCAGAAATAATTTTACAGAAACTGTATTCTTTTAAATACTGCTTGACCCATTATTTCTAGCCTCTTATTAGCTAATTCTCACATCTTGATAGAGCCCTTTCAAATAATCTGTGTAGCACCATGATCTGCTGGCTTACCAGGGAGATTCTTAAGCTGCTTCTGTCTCAGAGAGGGGTGGCATGGCATCTGTCTTACTCAGCTTCTTTCTCCCAGCATTCTGTTCTGTTTACTCTGCCTATCTAACCTGCTTTCCTATCAAAAGGGCCAAGGCAGTTTCTTTATAAACCTATAGACATACAGCCCTACTCCATCACTTTGGCCTGCCTCACACAATGACATTAGAAGAAATCTTTCTATAAGAACCCTGTCCACTATCTCATTTGGCCTTTTGAATCCTGTCTCCTCTCTTCCTAAGACATAAAGAAGCTAGGCTCAGGCATGTTACACAGTCTAACAATGTTCCAACAGAAAGGAAGGATGGAATCAAGATCTGAATTTATTGCCAAAGTCTAAAATCTTAACCAAGGAACTAAGTGCATGACCATACTTTTCTTTCCACTGAGAATGAACCCACACTCTGAGGAGCTGAAAGGCAAATTCATACTGCATCTACCCCACATTGGTCCTTGACAGATGTGAAGAGCATTATGATGGCCCCTGATACAATGACATTTTATTCCTCTGGAGTTGACTGGCCAGTTGGCCACCTACCTTACTCAATATTTCCTTCTGTGATTGGATTTCCAGAATCCTCCATCCCTTCACATCATTGCTAAGTCACACACTTCCCAATGCCGCTTTCAGATTTTACATAGAAAGACTTTGCTACCAGAGTGATGGGATGAACTGTAGTATGTGTCCCATTATTTTATAAAAGAGGGGCCCTGAATAATAACCTTTCTATATTCCTGCAAAATCTAAACCAGAAAATCAGCATGTAAATGTGATATCCCTGCACCCCCACAAGGAGTTAAACTGGTGGTGTAGATTGCAGTGAACAGGATTGACATTCCAATGAAGGGGCATCTCTGCCTGACTTAAGAAAAGTCTCATAGGAAGTGAAGTAGATCTGTGGCCATACAACCTTGGAGGATTTTATGAGGTAGAAATACAGATTTCTATATGAATAGACAATATATTCATAATGATGGGATGGCTATTCTTAGTTGTCAACTTGACTACATTTAGAGTTAATAAGTATTTTAATGACTGGGCATATTTATGGAGGGGTATTTCTTCTTAATTTCAATTTTGAAGTGGTAAGACACACTCCTAATCTGGATCTTTGAGATAGGACTCTTTTGAGGTGGGAAGAGGCATTTTTGTCTGGGCCACACCATCTTCTGGCAGCTTATATAAAGGAGATGGAAGGAGGAATCTCTTTCTCTGCCTGCTTGCTCTCAAAGGCAAGGCTATTCCCTCACCAGCATTAACACAGAATTCTTTATAATTCTGGTGTGTACAAAAGACTAGCTGACACATTCAGAGTCTCGGACTGAATACCTACTTTGCTTTTGGACATTCCTTTCATAGTGGGATTAACAAGGCCACAACCTATAAACCATTGTGTTAAAACTTTTTCTATGAGTTCTGTTACTCTAGAAAACTATGGCTAATAGAAATGTTACTGAATTAAATAATAGTAACATTAATTAACTCATGGGCCAGGAAGTTGGCACAGTAGGCAAAACACTTGCCATGAAAGTGAAAGGCACTGTGACTGAATTCTCAGAATCTACTTAAAATCAGGATGTGTACAAGTATCTGCAAGTCCAGTTCTCTTAAGACGAATTGGGAGGTGGAGACAGGAGACTCTTCAGAAGCTTGCTAGTGAACTAGCCTTGAATAAGCAACAAAAACAACAAAGACACCATATCAAACAAAATGGAAGGCAACCACTGATATGCTGGGTTGTCCTCCCCTCTACTCAAGCCCACATGCTTACTGTGGCAATGCCCACTTGCACTCACATTCATGAATACACACACACATATATACACACACACAAAGAATGAAACAGCTTCCATATGTATGAAGGCACACATACTCATCCTTAGGCGCTTCTGGGCCAAGTCTGGCAGTAAGCTACCTCTCTTTGATCTAGAGTCAACCATATCCATACTAATACACCAATTAGACCACCTGTTCTGGAAAAATCAGTAACCATCTGGTTCAATGAGATAACCTGTCTCAAATATATGGCTGTGTGTGTTTCCATGTGTGAAGATATGCATTGTCAGTCTGTCTCATATGTACCTATCTCCTAAACTCAGGTTTTTCTTGACTCCTAATATGGAAGCCCTTACTTTGTTTAATTTTATACCTAACGAGCACAAGGATTGCCAGGAGTTCTAAGGCAAGGCCATATTATAAGTATTAAACCAGCCCAGACCCAGAAAACAAAGACCCAGAGAGTGGAAGGAAGAACATGAGTCTAGACAGCTGTCTTGTAACCTCCACATTAACAGATGAATAATGTAAGTTGGAAAAGCCTAAGACCAGGTCTCATTTCACCTCTCAAAAGAAGCAGATGAGATGTGAAGAGCAGGATCTTTGGGTGAATTTAATTATCCTACACTATCTGAGCCAATTGGAACTGGGAGCTCTCTGATTGATTAAAATATAGAACCTGTTTTCTCTGCAGTTTCTGTAAGAAGAGCAATGAGCAACCAATATGCAAAGAAAAGGGGGGGCAACATAAATACTAATTTTTAAGATTCTTGACAGAAAGTAAGGACAATGAAACTTCCAGAAGTTTCTGAAAGAAATTGGAGTCAAAATATTGATCACAAATGAAGAGAATTGGGTAGAAGTATCCCATGTCCAGATATCTCAAATGCAATATGGGTGTTACTTTGCTGGTATTCAAATTAAGCCAGGATGTGCATGATGAGACTTTTTATTTTAATAGTCTTTTATTTTAATGTATATTAATAAAATTTTAACTCATCAAGCTCGTGTGTTTTATTATCTTACATTGACCCCAAATTAGTTTTAAGCCAAAGTAAAGAGGGTTTAATGGTTTGAGACTTCATCCAGATAATGCAGACAGCTGCTGCAGGAAAGTAGGGTACATAAAGAAAGCTGACTCAGTAAATAATTCAACTAGGCATCGCCAGTGGGTAAAACCTGCAATGATGTATTGGTTGCCAAAATAAAGGAAGCAGCCCACTTAAGAGAAAGACAGAGAGGAAGGAAGAAGAGGGAAAAGGGAAGAGATCATTTGTTGAGACCAAAAACCAGCAAAGGAAACAAAAGCTTCTTTGTTGACAATAATCTCCTCTTCTGTAAGGTCATCTCCATTGCTTCAAATGACAGACATTCAGACAGAACATGCATGAGAGAGAAGTGTGAACATGGTGAAGGTGAAGGGAGAGAAAAAGAAAGAAAACATTCTGGAGATTTAAAGACAGATAGAATGAAACACCAGACATGAGTGTTTCTCTGGTACCTTCACAAAATCCTTATCAGGCCACCAGCATTCCAGATACTCCAAGACATCCAACACAAAATTTTCTTCTTGAACCCTATGACGTTTCCAGGGAGGATGGTGTTGTTCAAGAGTTCTGTGTCCTAAGCAAGAGAGAAAAGGGCACAAGATAGCAAGCAGGTGACAAGAGTGAGAAGGGGAGGGAGGGCGACTGAGTGAGTCACCCACCACCTGGACTCCTGTTAGGACTACAAAATATCCTCCAAAGGTTTTGGTGGTTAGGCCTGTTAGTAATTAGGCCTTCCCCTGAAAGGGAACTATCATTCTTGCATGAGAGAGATGGCTCAGCATTTAAGGTCACTTGCTTGTCTACCAGAGGACAGGGTTTCAATTCCTCCCACTCATACAAACATCTGTAACTCCAGTTATAAAACATCTGACCCTGGCCAACACAAGCACTGAATGCACATGGTGAACACACTAATGTGCAGATAAACTCACACTCATAAAAAGAAATTTAATCATTTTTATTAAAAATAGTAGTCACTCTTTTACTTCAAACAAGCAGGGAACTATATTCAAGAGCACAATGCTCTTACAATGGAATTATTCAGTTCTGAGGTAGCATGACTCCCAGTTTCATGAAAAACTGCCACATTGATTTCCCAAGTAGTTGCACTAGTCTGCATTCCTGACCACAAGGGATGGGTGTTTCTCTACTCTACATCCATTTCAGCATAGTCTATCATTGGTGTTTTTGATATTAGCCATTCTGACAGTTGTAACATGGTATAGCAGAGATGTTCTGATTTGCATTTCCCTGATTGCTAAAAAGGCTAAGCATGACATTGTCTTTTGCCCATTTGAAAGTCTTCTGTTGAGAATTCTGTGTTTAGTTAAGTACCCCTTTTTAATTGTAGTAATTTAAGTGTTAATGTCTAGTTTCTGGATTTCTTTACATATTTGGAGATCAGAATTTTGATTATGGACTGGTGAAGATTTTTCACATTCAAAGGGATGCCTTTTTGTCTTAGTGACAATGTCTTTTGCATTACAGAAGCTTCTCACTTTCAGGAGGTGTCACATTTATTCCTTTTTGGTCTCATTGTCTATGCTACTCAGGTTCAACACTGGAAGTAGTCTCCTGGGTCCATGTATTGCAGATTCATTTCAACTTCTCGTCTATCAAGTTCAATGTGGTCAGATTAATATTGAGTCTTTAATCCATTTGTAGTTGCACTTTGTGCATGCTGAACAATATGGATCTATTTTTCTTCTTCTACAAGTTGACACCCATTTATGCTGTCCATCTTCACAAGTCTTTCTCCATGCTTTAAAGGAAACAAATTCTTCCCATTACAGCTCCTGTCATGTTCACCTGCTGTATTTCTCATATAGTTCATTCTGCTCTCCCTCTTACTTCCAGGTCTGATAACGATAATGTGAATTTTTCAACTAATGTACCACACACCTGATGAGCTGGCTTCTTTTCCCAACCACTCCAAAGCAGCTCCAATATATTTAACAGCCAGTAGCAGTGACACTCTTTGAGACCTTATGGAGATGTTAATAGATGGAGTTCTTAAAATGAGATGGGACCCTGGTAGCTGGAAGATTCCAGAAAGTTGATTGGGGTGAAGATAATTAAGCCACCCAATAGCAAAAATCTCATTATTCCCATTGGAAGGGGCACTGTTCAATCATCTAATCTTGCACAAATGACTGACATTGACACAAAAATAATGCCAATTGTATTAACCAATTAGCATTTGTACATCTGCAGTTATATGGTTTGAAAGGTTATTTGCTGGCTTTTCCTGTGTGTGTGTGTGTGTGTGTGTGTGTGCTTGTGTGTCTCTGTGTGTGATTTGACCAAAGGACAACTTCAGTGGTCATTCCTCAGAAATCATCTACCATGCTTATTTAGACAGTATCACTTACAGGGACCTAGGATATTCTGAATAGAAGATGCAGTTTGGCCAGTCAGTACCAGAATCCACAGTCTCTGCCTCTCAAGCAGTGACATTACAAGCACACACTACCATGCTGGGAAGCTTTGAATAAGGTCTCTGGAGTCTGAACTCAGGCCTGTATACACACAGCTGATTTATCACTGACAAAGAAAATCTCTTTTCAGTATGTT
Organism: Chionomys nivalis; assembly: GCF_950005125.1. NCBI lineage: Eukaryota > Metazoa > Chordata > Mammalia > Rodentia > Cricetidae > Chionomys > Chionomys nivalis. Next base: position 621,574 of record NW_026646937.1, on the reverse strand, counting down.
AGTCTTAACTTTAGACTCATATAGAAAGTGATTGCTCATTTATGAATTCACAGCACAGTGACTACAGAATTCCAATGGTGTTCTAATTAAGAAAACAATATCACAAAGTTAAACAGAGTACTGATTATAAATAAGCACTTGTATACCCCATCTGCCACATGGACCTTCCTGCCCCTTCCCTTTAGTTCTCTCTGAAACTCTCCTCCAAATCCATGCATGGGTGGCTTTTCCTGCCTTGCCGTGGCAAACTGTTGGACACTGTATGTTCTATCTTCCTCATTTAGCTATATCAGTCATTTTATGGCATAATGTTTTTGTTAGAGTTACCTCAACTGACCACTTTAGGCTTTGGAAAAACTCAAATGACCTTAAAACAGCCAGGGAAAACATCTTAACATTGTGTCCATTATAATGTCAGTACAAAAAATTAGAAATCAAGACCTGCATCCTGGTCAAGACTTTTTAATCACCATTCCAGTTCCATCTGAGGTTACTCACTGTCTTTTGATGCCTAGATGAATTTTTGCTTTAACTAAACTTTGGCTTTCCCTAAAGCCAGTTTGAATTGTGTTTTATCACTTGGAACTGAAAAGTCTCCTGCGAGACTAGGGGATATGATGGGCTCTGGAGAATGAAGCCAGCTTATGCATCCCTTTATGTCCTACGGGAGCTGTTAAAGAGACACTGACATTTCTACCAGCTTGAGTTTCAAGTGCAAGGATAAGTATCCTATAGCAAATCAAGGCTGTCCCTGACTCACAACCCTGTTGTATGTTTCTCAGTGTCGCTGTTTCCGTGTTTCCTCTCTTCCTGCAGTTGCTTAGATTTCTGCTCCTTACCATCATCCATGTATATCTATCACTCCCTTCTCTCAGCAAATTGAAAAAGAAATTGCCATGATCAACATCACAGCACTATCATCCACTGCCGAAGATGCACGGAAATCATCTGTCGGGGGAAATAACTCTTCATCTCCTGATCTGGGAAGGGCTAGACTTCACACTAATGTGGGCAGACAGTCTTTCAGAAGTGTATTTCTATGAGTGTTCAACTGAATGATACCACAATAGATGGCTGGGGAAGATAAGTAGAAAGAAGAGTGTATGTCCTTTGAAAGCAACAAAGAAGCTGACAAATAGCATGGATCACAATTATTCCAAATGCACATGGGTCCCTTTTTTCAAGAATGCAGAATCTGGCCTTTTTAAGCAGAAGGAAACAGAGAACTCAGTGACATTTACCCTAAGATCTCTCCTTGTCTCCGGAGCTAGAGTGCTCTTAAACATTGTCATCTTACGTTCACAGGAATGCCTATAGTGTAGACACTACCCAATGGGTGCAGCTGGAGATTTTTCAATATCTCATCACAGTTGGATCTGCTTGGCATACTGTGTGAGATCTGAGTCTAGGTTCAGCAAATGTTAAATCCTTCTACTAAGAGTAGTTTGTCAAGCAGAATTAAGGTCAATAATTTAATACCATTGTTGTCAGAGGCTTTGGTTAACAGAAAGATCTTGATCAAAATCTTATGGGCAAAACACAGGGAAGAGTGGATGGTGGGAACTTTAAAAGGTTATGACTTAATACTGGGAAATAACAGATATGAAAATTGACAAGCACATAGAGAGATTGTAGATAGATAAAAAGTTATATAGATGGAAAATAGATAGAGAATAGATAGATTAATGGACAGAAAGAATTATATAAATGGACATTGATTAATATAATAATCAACATACAGATATATACAGATAGATAGATTGATACATCAATAGAATAATATAGAAACATAGAGGAAACATGTACAGAGGAATAATTATACATATCTTAGAGATACAGAGATAAATACATAGAAAGACTAATAGATACATAGATACACCTAATAGATTGAAAGTTTGATTAAATAGGAGTTAACATAGGTAGATAAGTAGATAGATGGATAGATATATGACTGATAGAGTAACAAATATACACATATGTGACAGATAAATTATAGCGCGATGGTAAATAATAATTGATCATCCAAATATAAATGATTAATAGATATGTGGTGGTTTGAATAAAAATGATACTCTATCAGCCTATGGGGAGTGACATTATTGGGAGGTGTGGCCTTGTTGGAGAAAGAGTGTCACCAGAGATACTCTTTGATGTCTGAAGCTCAACATAGGTCCAGTGTTTTATTCTTCCTTCCTGCTCCCCAAGGGTCTGGATGTAGATCTCTTCCCTTCTCCTGCGCCATATCTCCCTGAAGTCTGGTATAATTCTGCCATGATGTTAATGGTCAGAACCCAATTAAATGGTTTCCTTTATAAGACTGATGGTGGTCATGTTATCTCTTCACAGCAGTAGAAACCATAACTAAGAAAAGATAAATAGAAAGATAGATAGACAGAGAGACTGGTGTTAGATATTTGGTAAACAAATGAGGAATAAATGGATAGATGGAAGGATGGATGGATAGATGAATAATGAGAGAGATGATATTAATAGATTAAAAGAAATATAATTAATACATTATTGAAAGTCTCATGGCTTCTAGGACCCAGGAAAAGACAGAGAAGATTCCTTCAGCTTCCTAGTTCTTGATATGCGGAATGAGTAATGTGCCTCCAATGCACAATACTACTAACAGTAGCTGTAAGTAACTTCCTGACACATTGATTATAACTTCTCAGAATAAAGATTCAAACTTACTCTATACACACACACTGAGCCCTGTTTAGATTGTGTCTTTCACAGTCTAATAGGTGATTTAGCAATAAAACCATATCAGGATACTGAGGAATGAGAGCAACAGCTTTTCCACTAGAAAAGTGAGTCTTAAAATGGAAAGGAGATGCAATGGGAACTCTAAGCACGAAGTAGATCAGGGAGAACAAGTGAGAAAACTCATGTGCTGACCTATAGGTGTTCACGTGTATACAGTAGTGAGTGTATGTGCGTTTATATAAAAGGCTTTTCCTGATGTTAGTTCTCTGAAAGGCCACAGATGCAAACATCAGACTCATTCAGTATTCATCATTCCAAGTGCTGGGGTTTAACTTCTGATATCATTCCCCGAAGAAGAAGATAACAGCACTCCATGGAGAAATGGTGGATTGATAGGCAGAGGGAAGCAGAAGGCAGAAGCCTAAAATATCTCATGCATCCAGGGAGTAACTAAGTTCTCAAACATCACAAATGTCAAAGGAAACCGTGAGATGGCAAGAAGGCTTGTTGGTTGCTGACCAGGGACTATTTAACATCGCAGAAAACAATAATAGCTGCCATTTTAAATCTTTGGAAGAAAATGTTTCTTAATCCCAACTGCTTTTATTAAAAAAACAGTGGAGGAGAAAACTGGGTCCTTGGGGTGGCATTCCAACTCATAAACACAAAGGAATCATGAAATTAGAACCCCACCACCTGGCAGCCACCATATATGCCTTAATTGGCTCAGGTAAGAATTGTTAATGGATTCTGCCGGTGACTGGAAGTAAAAGAAAATGGCTATTTGCAAAGTGTCAGCATCTTGATGCAGAAGAAACAACTTTGAAATGAAGCAACTGCAACTCATCCTGATGATCAAAGAAACCATCACTTGTGAAGAAACAGCCTGGATATTTAAAAGGACCCATTGGAAGTACAAACAGAACTTGGAACAAGGACATGAAATAATACCAGCCAGAGGTTGTTCAACAAAGAGAAAATGAATTGTATAAGCGTGTCACAGTCTGAACAAAAAGTGTGGGAATGTGCTATGGAATAGGGACAGGTCACATACAGTGTCTTAGACTAAGGCCTCAGTTGGAAAACAGTAATTTGGCTGCAATGAACACAATCAGACAAATAATAAAATGATTAGAAAGCATGGAGTTGAAGTAATCATTTGTAGAAATCTCTCTTTGTACAATTGAGAACCCCAGTGAATCCCTGTGGATAAGTTTTCAGGATAAAATCACAACAGAAAAACAACAACAATAATAAAAGTAACGTCAATAACAATAGTAATAATAGTAATAATAATAATAATGTCATTTGTTTGTCTTGAGAAAGAACACTAACCATTGTGGGAATTCTGGAGGAGAAATTTGAGACAGGAATTTTTTCAGAATCATGAAAGCAATCCAAAGACCAATAGAGCACAGCAAGGAGAAATAATCAATCAGGACTTGAGGTTGAACTGCCTGATGAATATAAGTAAACACAGATAATGCTTTCTTAAATATTAGATAAGCAGCAGTTAATATGACAAGTGACATCTGTCATTTATTGAAATCTGATCTAAGAGGAAGTGATGAGGCATGTAAGCCATCATGCAGGCAATAAAGAAGGAAGGGCAGAGATGAGAATTGGGGGCTTCTGAGTCCTTGCTTGCATATGACACCTTCCTCCTCCTCATATGCCAGGATGCACCATGCCCCAGCAAAGAATCACCACTTTTGGCTCCTAGTGTTTCCAGTGGGTTTCTGTCACTTGCTGCTCATCACAGTTTGCTTTACCTTTAAACTAGCTATTAACCTTGAGTCATATGGAAAGATGGAACCGTGGCTATCTGAATGGAATAAGTGAATGTCTATGGGGCTATTACTGCTAATTGATACAGAACAGTTATACCACTGTGGGTGTTACCTTAGTGCATCCAGAAGCAAGTTGGCCTAGGCAGTATAAGATATTGCCTGGAAAGCACATCCTCCATGGCAGCTTCAACTGTCAGTAGTCTATAAGTAAAGTGATAGAGAATAATGCACTTCATTGATTTCAGATTCAGCTGTCAGTAGCTCCCCAATAAATGTCTGGGCCTCTTCTGGCAGTGGTGTTTTTCTTTCTTTTTTTTCTTTTTAGGACGATCTCATTTTACATACCCGAGTTAAATCAATCCGCTGTCCTTCCACTCCTGCCAACTTCTCCCTTCCCCATCCTCCATCCACTACTCCAATAAGAACTCAGTGTTTGATAAGTCCAGGAAAACATATCTGATGGCAGTTTCAATTGCTAATAGCTCCCCAATAAGAGCTAAGGCCTAGAGCACCTGTCCTCGATGGCCACTTCAACGGGAAAAAGTTCTTCGCTTGGGCATAAGGCCACATATGGTGCCAACAACTTCAAAAGAAACAGGAGGGCTGGAAGAGCATCAAACTCATGATAGCTTCATTTGCCAGCTGTCCCAAGTAAGCATATGACCTAAAAGATACTTTCCTAAGACAGAATTGCCAGTCTTACTACCATTAGCTCATAAGTAAGGGAGAAAACCTGGAGAGTTACCCACAGTAACTCCTCCTGTCAGCAACCCTTCAGTAAGAAAAAAATCATGGAAGTGTACCACACTCTTTGAATCTTTTTCTCCCAGTAGCTCCCCTGGTTGATGAGAGTCTGTTGCTTTGCACAAGAGGCAGAATGGGCTCTCCTAAGTGTTTCTGGTACCACAAAGTCACACCACACATGGTCCAGCCTCTCAAAGGCCATTGGCCAAAGGAGTTTCCACATCACCTCCCCTTTTACCTAATAAGAATGTTCAAAACCAATACAGGACTACATATAATAAGAACAGATATCAAGTATAAAAGTTAGATTAATAGCCAGTATAGGCAATATTTTTTCTCATTTTTTTAATTCTTTTTTAATTAAAATTCCCAACTGCCCCCCGTTTCCCATTTCCCTCCCTCTCCTCCCATATATTGTCCCCTCCCCCTGCTATCCTCCCCCTATCCCCACTCCTCTTGTCCTCCCCCCAGTCAATTCACCCTCCCTCTCGATACTGAAGAGCAGTCAAAATTCCCTGCCCTACAGGAAGACCAACGTCCTCCCACTTCTATCTAGGTCCAGGAAGGTGAGCATCCAAACAGGCTAAGCTCCCACAAAGCCAGTTAATGTATTAGGATTGAAACCTAGTGCCATTGTCCTTGGCTTCTCATCAGCCTTCATTGTCCGCCATGTTCAGAGAGTCCAGTTTCAACCCATGCTTATTCAGTCCTAGTCCAGCTGGCCTTGGAGAGCTCCCAATAGATCAGTTCCACTGTCACAGTGGGTGGGTGCATGCCTCGTGGTCCTGATTTCCTTGCTCATGTTCTCCCTCCTTCTGCTCCTCATTTGGACCTTAAGAGCTCAGACCGTTGCTCCAAATTGGGTCTCTGTCTCTCTCTCGATCCATCGCCAGATGAAGGTTCCCGTGCCATTCTCCTTGGCCTCTCGTCAGCTCTCATTGTCTGCCACATTCAAAGAGTCCGGTTTCTTCCCATGTTTTTTCAGTAGCAGTTCAGCTGACCTTGGTGAGCTCCCAATAGATCGGCCCCACTGTCTTAGTGGTTGGGTGCACCCCTCATGGTCCTGACTTCCTTGTTCATGTTCTCTCTCCTTCTGCTCCTCATTATAACCTTGGGAGCTCCGTCTGGTGCTGCAGTGTGGGTCTCTGTCTCTATCTCCATCCATCGCTAGATGAAGGTTCTATGGCGATATGCAAGATATTCATCAGTATGATTATAGGATAGGTTCATTTCAGGTTCCCTATCCTCAGGTGCCCCAATGAACTACCTGGGGACATTGCCCTGGGCATCTGGTAGCCATTCCAAGTTCAAGTCTCTTGCCAACCCTTAGGTGGCTCCCTTAACTAAGGTATGAGTTTCTCTGCTCCCCTATCCCAACTCGATATCCCGAATCACCCCGATTTCCACAGTTCCCCTCATCCTCTCCTTCACACTTTCCTCTCCCCATCTCCCCTCATCCCCATCCCACCCCACCCCCAAGATTCCAATTTTTTGCCCATCAATCTTGTCTATTTCCCATAGCTGGGAGGATATCTATATGTTTTTCCTTGGGTTTACCCTCTTGTTTAGCTTCTTTAGGATCAGAAATTACAGACTCAGTGGCCACTATCCATGGCTAGAAATCAATTATGAGTGAGTACATCCTATGATCTTCGTTTCGGGTCTGGGTTACCTCACTCCGGATCTTATTTTCTATTTCCATCCATTTGCATGCAAAATTCGAGAAGTCATTGTTTTTTACCGCAGAGTAGTACACTAATGTGTATATATTCCACATTTTCTTCATCCATTCTTCCATTGAGGGCATCTAGGTTGCTTCCAGGTTCTGGCTATTACAAATAATGCTGCTATGAACATAGTTGAACAAATGCTTTTGTCATATGATAGGACATCTCTTGGGTATATTCCCAAGAGTGGTAATGCTGGGTCCAGGGGTAGGTTGATCCCAATTTTTCTGAGAAACCGCCACACTGATTTCCAAAGTGGTTGCAAAAGTTTGAGTCCCACCAGCAATGGATGAGGGTACACCTTTCTCCACAACCTCTCCAGCAAATGCTATCCTTGGTGTTTTTGATTTTAGCCATTCTGATAGGTATAAGATGATATCTCCAAGTTGTTTTGATTTGCATTTCTCTGATCGCTAAGGAGGTTGAGCATGACCTTAAGTATCTTTTGGCCATTTGAACTTCAATTGTTGAGAATTCTCTGTTTAGTTCGGTGCCCCTTTTTTTTAATTGGCTTAATTATCCTTTTAAAGTCTAGTTTCTTGAGTTCTTTATATATTTTGGAGATCAGACCTTTGTCTGTTGCAGGGTTGGTGAAGATCTTCTCCCAGTCAGTAGGCTGCCTTTTTGTCTTAATGACAGTGTCCTTTGCTTTACAGAAGCTTCTCAGTTTCAGGAGGTCCCATTTATTCAATGTTGCCCTTAATGTCTGTGATGCTGGGGTTATTCATAGGAAGCGATCTCCTGTGCCCACATGTTGTAGGGTACTTCCCATATTCTCTTCTATCAGGTTAGTGTGTTCAGATTGATATTGAGGTCTTTGATCCATTTTGACTTGAGTTTTGTGCATGGTGATAGATGTGGGTCTATTTTTATTCTTCTACAGGTTGACATCCAATTGTGACAGCACCATTTGTTGAAGATGCTTTCTTTCTTCCATTGTATACTTTTAGCTCCTTTATCAAAAATCAGTTGTTCATAGGTTTGTGGGTTAAAATCCGGGTCTTCTATAAGATTCCATTGGTCGACTTCTCTGTTTTTATGCCAGTACCACTCTGTTTTCATTACTGTAGCTCTGTAATTGAGTTTGAAGTCAGGGATGGTAATGCCTCCAGAAGTTCGTTTATTGTATAAGATTGTTTTGGCTATCCTGGGTTTTTTGTTTCTCCATATAAAGTTGATTATTGTCCTCTCAAGATCTGTGAAGAATTTTGATGGGATTTTAATGGGGATTGCATTGAATATATAAATTGCCTTTGGTAGAATTGCCATTTTTACTATGTTGATCCTCCCATTCCAAGAGCAAGGGAGATCCTTCCATTTTCTTGTATCCTCTTCAATTTCTTTCTTCAATGCCTTAAATTTCTTGTCAAACACTTCCTTGGTTAGAGTTACCCCAAGATATTTTATGCTTTTTGTGGCTATCGTGAAAGGTGATGATTCTCTTATTTCCCTCTCTGCTTCCATATCCTTTGTGTATAAGAGGGTGCCTGAATTTTGGAGTTGATCTTGTATCCTGCCACATTACTAAAGGCGTTTATCAGCTGTAGGAGTTCTTTGGTGGAGTTTTTGGGGTTGCTCATGTACACTATCATATCATCTGCAAATAATGCAAGTTTATCTTCTTCCTTTCCAATTTGAATCCCCTTTATTCCCTTATGTTGTCTTATTGCTATTGCTAAAACTTTGAGAACTATATTGAAGAGGTATGGAGAGAGTGGACAGCCTTGGCGTGTTCCTGATTTTAGTGGGATGGCTTTAAGTTTCTCTCCATTTAATTTGATATTAGCTGTCGGCTTGCTGTATATAGCTTTAATTAAATTTAGGTATGACCCTTGTATCCCTAATCTCTCCAAGACTTTTATCATAAAGGGATGTTGAATTTTGTCAAATGCTTTTTCAGCATCGAATGAAATGATCATATGGTTTTTTCTTTCAGTTTATTTATATGATGGATTACATTGATAGATTTGCGTATGTTAAACCAGCCCTGCCTCTCTGATGTGAAGCCTACTTGATCATAATGGATAATTTTTCTAATGTGTTCTTGGATTCGGTTTGCCAGTATTTTGTTGAGGATTTTTGCGTCGATGTTCATGAGTGAGATTGGCCTGTAATTCTCTATCTTTGTTATGTCCTTGTGTGGTTTTGGTATCAGAGTTACTGTAGCTTCATAAAAGGAATTTGGCAATGACTCTTCTGTTTCTATATTGTGAAATACATTACGGAGTATAGGTATTAGCTCTGCTTGGAAGTTTTTGTAGAACTCCGCATTGAAACCATCTGGTCCTGGACTTGTTTTGGAAGGTAAGTTTTTGATAACAGCTTCTTATTCTTCACAACTAACAGGTCTATTTAGGTTGTTCACCTGGTCCTGGTTTAACTTTGGTATGTGGTATTTATCTAAAAAAGTGTCCATTTCTTTTACATTTTTCAGTTTTGTGGCATACAGGCTTTTGTAGTAAGATCTAAAGATTTTCTGAATTTCCTCTGTGTCTGTGGTTATGTCCTCCTTTTCATTTCTGAACTTATTAATTTGCAAATTCTCTCTCTGCCGTTTGATTAGTTTGGATAGGGGTTTATCAATCTTGTTGATTTTCTCCAGGAACCAGCTTTTTGATTCATTGATTCTTTCAATTGTTTTCTGTGTTTCAATTTTGTTTATTTCAGCCCTCAGTTTGATTATTTCCAGTCTTCTACCCCTTCTAGGTGAATCTGCTTCTTTTTTTTCTTGAGCTTTCAGGTGGGCTGTTAAGTCTCCAAAGTGTGCTTTCTCTGTTTTCTCTAAGTGGGCAGTTAGTACTATGAACTTTCCTCTAAGGACTGCTTTTATAGTGTCCCATAGGTTAGAGTATGTTGTTTCTTTATTTTCATTGTCTTCAAGGAAGACTTTAATTTCTTTCTTTATTTCTTCCTTAATCCAGGTATGGTTCAGTAGTTGACTATTCAGTTTCCATGAGTTTGTAGGCTTTCTGGGGGTAGCATTGTTGCTGAATTATAGTTTTAATCCATGGTGATCTGATAGGATACAGGTGGTTATTTATATTTTTTTGTAACTGTTGATGTTTGCTTTGTTCCTGAGTATGTGGTCGATTTTTGAGAAGGTTCCATGAGCTGCAGAGAAGAAGGTATATTCTTTCCTATTTGGGTGGAATATTCTATAGATGTCTGTTAAGTCCATTTGATTTATTACCTCCATTAATTCTCTTATTTCTCTGTTAGGTTTCTGTCTATTTGACCTGTCCATTGGTGAGAGTGGAGTATTAAAGTCTCCGACTATTAATGTGTGCGGTTTGATGGCTGCCTTGAGTTTTAACAATGTTTCTTTTTCGTATGTGGGTGCTTTTATATTAGGGGCAGAGATATTCAGGATTGAGACTTCATCCTGCTGAATTGTTCCTGTTATGAGTAGAAAATGTCCCTCTCCATCTCTTCTGATTGATTTAAGTTTGAAGTCAACTTTGTTAGAAATTAGTATGGCCACACCTGCTTGTTTCTAAGGTCCATTTACTTCATAAGCCTTATCCCAACTCTTTAATCTGAGTAGGTGCCTGTCTTTGTGGTTGAGGTGTGTTTCTTGTAAACAGCAGAATGTTGGATCCTGTTTTCGTATCCAATCTCTTAGTCTGTGCCTTTTTATAGGTGAGTTGAGTCCATTGACATTAAGTGATATTAATGACCAGTGGTTGTTAACTCCGGTCACTTTTTTAGTAGTAGATTTTGTGTGTTTCCCTTCTTTGAATTGCGCTGGTAAAGGGTCTCTAGATATCTGAGTTATTGTGGTCATTGTTGGACTCCTTGATTAGTGATTTTCCTTCTATTCCTTTCTGTAAGGCTGGATTTGTGGCTATATATTGTTTAAATTTGTTTTTATCCTGGAAAATATTGTTTTCTCCATTTATAGTGAACGAAAGCTTGGCTGGGTATAGTAGTCTGGGCTTGCATCCATGGTCTCTTAGTTTCTGCAGTACATCTATCCAGGACCTTCTGGCTTTCATGGTTTCCATAGAGAAGTCAGGTGTAAGTCTGATAGGTTTACCTTTATAAGTAACTTGGCCTTTTTCCTTTGCTGCTCTTAGTATTCTTTCTTTATTCTGTATGCTTTGTTATTTGATTATTATATGGCGAGAGGATGTTTTTTTTTTGATCCAGCCTATTCGGTGTTCTGTATGCTTCTTAAACCTTCATAGGTATATCTTTCTTTAGGTTGGGAAAGTTTTCTTCTATAATTTTATTAAATATATTTTCTGGACCGTTGAGCTGCACTTCTTCTCCTTCTTCTATTCCTATTATTCATAGGTTTGGTCTTTTTATTGTGTCCCATATTTCCTGAATGTTTTCTGATGAGAATTTGTTGGCCTTGCTGTTTTGTTTGATCAGCATGTTCATTTTCTCTATAGTATCTTCAGAATCTGAGATTCTTTCTTCTATCTCTTGTATTCTATTGGTTATGCTTACTTCTGTAGTCTCTATTCGTTTACCTAGATTTTCCCTGTCCAGCTGGCCTTCTATTTGTGTTTTCTTCTTTGCCTCCATTTCAGTTTTTATGTCTTGAACTGTTTCCATTATTTGTTTGATTGTTTTTCCTTGGTTTCCTAGGGTGTCATTCACTGATTTACTCAATTCTTCAAACTTTCTGTTATACTTCTCATCCATTTCTATAAGGGCATTTTTTACATGCTGTTTAAGGGTGTCAATCACTTTCATAAAGTCAATTTTATCTACTTCTTCATCATGATTAAGGTGTTCATGTCCTCCTGTTGTGAGGTCGCTGGGTTCTGGTGGTTTCATATAGTTTTTCAGATTGTTGGGTGAATTCTTGCATTGGCACCTGCCCATCTCTTTCTCCGAATGCTACCGTATGGGTCTTCTTTTACCGGATCAGGTCTCCTTGCCTACTTATGTACCTTCCCATTGATGGCACTCTGCAGTGATAGCTCTCCTGGTGCTCCAGTGATGTCTCTCCTGGTACCAATATCATATCTCCGTGCCCAAAGACGGCTTTCCTGGTACCGAGATTAGCTCTCCCACTGATGGCTCTCCTGGTGCCAAGATCAAATCCATGCAGGTTGGGTAGTTTGTAAACAAAGGCCTTACCTTGCTAGTTGCAGGCACGCCAGTGAAACAAGGGAAGTCTCGTCTGCCTACTTGCCCTGAAGATTTGCCCCCAGTGCCAGACAGACTTAGCTGGATGGTGTTATGTGCCCAAAGAGGAAAGGGGGCAGAAGGAAGAAGGGTTCTGGATGCAAGCTGGGTGTGACAAGAAGTGAGAGGCAGTATGCGGGGTGTAGAGCCCATGAAGGGAGCCCAGGGAGTATAGGGTGGGGGTGAGGAACTTCAGAGTTCCCTCTCCAGGGCTGTTTCCGTCCCCGTTCACAAACTCACCCCACTGCTGTCTCTCCTGGTGCCCAGATCAGATATCCGACCCAGTTGGGTAGATCGTAAACAAAGCCCCTACCTTGCTTGGTGCAGGCAGGCCAGTGAAACAAAGGAAGTCTCGCCTGCCTACTTGCCCTGAGGATTTGCCCCCTGTGCCAGACAGACTGAGCTGGATGGTGTTATGTGCCCAAACAGGAAAGGGGGCAGAAGGAAGAAGGGTTCTGGATGAAGTTGGGTGGGACAAGAAGAAAGAGGCAGTATTTGGGGTGTAGAGCCCTGCAGGGAACCCAGGGAGTATAGGGTGGGGGATGAGGAACTTCAGAGTTCCCTGTCCACGACTGCTTCCTCCGCCATTCACAAACTCACCCCACTGCTGTCTCTCCTGGTGCCGAGATCAGATCTCCGTACAGGTTGGGTAGTTCGTAAACAAAGCACCTACCTTGCTTGGTGCAGGCAGGCCAGTGAAACAAAGGAAGTCTCGCCTGCCTACTTGCCCTGAGGATTTGCCCCCAGCACCAGACAGACTGAGCTGGATGGTGTTATGTGCCCAAATAAGAAAAGGGGCAGAAGGGAGAAGGGTTCTGGATGCAAGCTGGGTGGGACAAGAAGAGAGAGGCAGTATGTGGGGTGTAGAGCCCCTGCAGGGAGCCCAGGGAGTATCCAGTATAGGCAATATTGAACAAGAAATATATGCTCAAAGTTTCAATGATTATTTTATTCCTAGGAGTCTTAGACTTGTATTAGAAATGGGTTGGCTAAACCATAAGAGGAAGTTATCTACAACTATCAAGTATTCCACCTCCATCAAGGCCTGAGAATTGAGATAGAATATTACTTGAGTAGCCAATAAATGCATTAAAGCTGTTTCCAAAATATCCAGTAGATTACAAAGACATATGTCTACCTGGGAAATCACCCAGTGTCTCATTTGCCATGTTGAAGCAAACCACTTTGGCTAAGTCCTAGAGTAACTGACAGACCTTTTATAGAGGCAGGAAGATTTTGAAAACAATCTTACCCTATTTTGGCAAGGTTTGACAGTCATTTTTCTTGTATCTTGCTTGTCCAGTCCAGACACCATGCATTTTATCAGTCAAACAAGTGCAATTCCTTCACCAAAGCCCAGTTTTCCAAAGAATAGTACAAACTCCAAGTACAGTGTCTCTGATGCTCAACATTCTTTCAGGAATAGATCAGTGCTGCAAAGAGCCATTGTGTCTCACATCAACAAAACCCTAAGTTATTTAAATACCAGTTTCTGCAGTTCCTTTAAGTGTTTGATGATTACCTATCTGTACAGAATACAGTCTCTATGTATCATAAGAACCTGATTAGTGTAAATATATGCTTGGAAGACATGGGTGAATATTAACCTATAATACTTACTGCTTTAATATATAACGTAAAGACTATTACTTCATATTACAATATTAAACAATCTTTGAACATATGTGCAACAAATGATGACAACAGCCTCAAAATGGAAGCAGCTTATAGATACCTTGACAGAAGTAGAGATGTATGATACAGTATAATAGAGGAGTCAACCAACCTTGGAATCCAGTAATTTCAATTTTGCGGAATATATCCAGAGATACCCAATCATACTACAAAAGCATTTGTTCAACTATGTTCATACCAGCACTATTTGTTATAGCCAGAACCTGGAAACAACCTAGGTGCCCCTCAATAGAAGAATGGATAAAGAAGGTGTGGCATATATTCACTTTAGAGATGCACTCAGTGCAATATAACAATGACATTTTGAATTTTGCATTCAAAGAATGGAAATAGAAAACATTTTACTGAGATAACCTAGATACAAAAAGATGAATAAGTTATGAACTCAATCAGAAGTGGATTCAAGCCATAAGCAATGGACATTGGGCCTATAATTCATGATCCTACAGAAGAAAACAAGAAGGAGAACCCAAAGAAAAACATATATTTATCCTCCTAGATACTGGATGTAGACAAGATTGCCAGGTGAAAGTTGGGATCATGGGGGTGGCAGTGGGGAGAGAGAAGGGAGAATGGGAGGATTGGGAATAGGGATGAATGAGATTGAGGAAAGATGGATATCGGAGCAGAAAAGAAGATATCACAAGGAAGGGAACCATTTTAGGGTTGGAGAAAGACTTGGCTCTAGAGGGGGTCCCAGGTGCCCTGGAAGATGTCCCTAGCTCTTTCTTCTTGCAGCAGATGAGGGTGTCCCTGAACTGGCCTTATTCCATAGCCCTACTGATAAATATCTTGCACATCACCTTAGAACCTTCATCTAGCAATGTATGGAGATAGAGACACTGACACACATTGGAGCACTGGACTTAGTTCCCAATGTTCAGATGAAGATCATAAGGAGAGAGAACATGAGTAGGGGAGTTAGGACCTCAAGAATTGCTTTGACAAACAGAGACTACGGGACATATATAATAGAAGCTCAGCAAGTCCAGCTGGACTAATACTGAATGAGTATGTGATCAAACAAGATTCTCTGAATGTGCCTGACACTGAAAACTGACTGAGAAGCCAATGATAATGGTACTGGGTTTTGATTCTACTGCGTGTACTGATTTTTGCACGCCTAGTCTGTTTGGATTCAGACCTTCCTAGACATAGATGGAGTGCGGAGGGCCTCGGACTTCCCACTGGGTAGGGCACTCTGTTATCTCTGAGGACTCCAGAGGGACAGAGAGGGGGATGGCAGAATGTGAGTGAAATTTGAAGAAGGGAAGTGGAAATTTTTAATAAATAAATTAAATAAAATAATACCATACCAAGAGATACATTTTTATCAGTGGAATTTTCTGCCTACCATTAATGAGATCAAGAGAAATAGGAAAAGATGCTAAAGAAATATGTGATAGAGATCTTAGAGAATGAGATGATACATAAGTGATAAAGACAGATGATAATGAAGAGGTCATAGAGAAAGAGATGACATAGAGATCAAAGAGCAAGATATGATAGAGCAAAAGATGATAGAAGAAGATATGATAGAGAAAGAGATGCTAGAGAAAAGATGCTAAAAAATGCGATGATAGAGTACGGGATGATAGTGGAAGAGATGATAGAAGAAAAGATGAGAGAGAATCAGATGATAGAGAAGTGTTAGTGGAAATCATAATGGAGGAAATATGATAGAGGAAGAGATGATAGAGAAAGACATAGTAGAGAAATAGAAGACAGAGAAAGAGGTGGCAGAGAAATAATAGAATAAGAGAAGATAGAGAGATGGTAGAATAGGAGAAGATAGACTGGAGAATGAAATGATGGCAGAAAGAGGTAATTAAGAAATGAATAATAGATGATCGAGAACAAGATGATAGAGTAAGTGATGACAGAGGTATTAGAGAAACTGATGATAGATAATAGACTACAGAAAGAGATGATAAAGAAAATGTTATCATAGTAAGATACGATAGTAAATGCAATGATAGAGGAAGAGATGATGAGAAAGAGATGAAAGAGGAAGTGATGATAGACAAAGACATGGAGGAAAAAGTGATGATACAGGAAGTGATGATTGAGCCATGATAGAGAAATAGAAGAGATGATACATGGGATAGAGAAAGGGATGGAAGAGAGACAAGAAAAATAAATGCTGGAGGATAGACATAGAGACAATAGATAGATGATAGAAAAGGAGATGATAATGAGATGACAGAGTGATGATAGAGATGATAAAGAGATGACAAAGAGATTATAGAGAAATGATAGACAATGAGATGAACTAGAGATAATACAGGAAAAGATGATAGTATAGAAAAAGAAATAATGGAGTATAGAGATGATAGAGAGATGGTGAAAGGTATATGGAAAAAATCGTGAAATACATACAGAAAGAAGATTGTAGATACAGATAGCCCTTTCATTGCTTGGTCACGGAGACCCAAGTTTTCCCACAGAAACTACATTAATTACAACCTTGTTTGTCCAGTAGCTCACACATATGCCTAGCTAGCTCTTATAACTTAAATTAACCCATAGGTCTTATCTAAGATTAGCCTTGTGGTTTGGTAGCTTACTCAGTGCAGCATTCACATCTTGTTTCCAATACATCTGGATGGAGATTGCAGAATGAATATTTTCCTCTTCCCAGGATTCTCCTAGTCTGTTTACCCTGCCTATACTACCTGCCTGGATTCTGGCCAATGAACATTTTATTGAACCAACACAAATAACAAATATATACAGGATATAAGAGCATTATTCCACAGTAGTAAACAAAATGTCCCAACACTTCAAGATAACTGAGTTCAAACCTGGCCACTTTTACAATATGGAGCCTTACCCTGGAATTCTGGTCTACTAAGTTACACTGTATCACGACGCTTTTCCACAAGGTCAGGGCAATCCTTCAAACTATAAGAGGCACAGAGGTAAACTAACTTGGGAGTTCCCTCACTATATACATGAGTCAGCAGAAGCCATAGAAACAAATTACTTGATACAGAGTCATTCTAGGTCTAAGCAAATGACTCTAAATATTCTGCTAGAAAATTTTTAGATGACCAATATGTGCAGGACTATCAGCTGTTAGCATGACGAGGGCTCAAGGCTGATGCATAGAGTGTATATATAGGACTGAAATTTCAAAACCCATCTATTCATAATTTGGTCTTCTATACTTCGAGACAAAAAGGATGCTTTTCTTTTAATTTCAGAAAGTTTGGCCAAGCTCTCAAACTCTCCAATCTCTGCCAAACTCCAGATAAAGGAACACATTAAATATGAATATTCAACTTCCTTGTGACTAACATGATATGCCTTCTCATTGGCTAAGGCCATTCACACCTATAGACTGCAACTTCTACCTTCAATATATATACTAAAGCTAAACAAATGAATAAAACAGAGCTCTTTCTTTCAAAGAAAAAAAAGGGGAACTACTGTGGGATAACATTCTTGTAGACTATAAAGATTAGTCACTGGAAAGGTACAGACTTTCCTGTAACTAGGCAGGTAATACAGTTGAGGCTACTACACTAAGTGAAATATGGGAAGGGGATGGCAGAGTGACTTATCAGCTAGAGGCAGAAAAAAAATAATGAGAATGACTTATTGAGAAAAGGTAATAAGCCATGTTTCTAAACATAGATAAGAATTAAGGGTTAATATAAAATGTAACAGCTAGCCAATAATAAGTGTGAGCTAATCGGCCAAATAGTTCATAATTAATATAAGCCTCTGTGTGCTCGTTAGAAGTAAGTCACTCTGGGAATAGGCAGGATAAACTCATCTGTCAACAAGAAGGTAATATGGAGGATCTTAAATGATGCATGCATGGATAGCCCTGGGAAGTAGAAACAGAAAAGAGCACCTGAAAAAATTGGGAACAGTGGAGGAGGAAAGGTGGGAGGAAGAGGATGGAGATGGAAGAAGGGGAAGGCAAGGAGAAATGAAAGAATGGGATGGTTGAGATTCAAGAAGGACAGAGATTGAGAAAAATGAAGAAAATATCTCTTATTTATTTATTTCTATGTTTGTTAAAGATTTCTGCCTCCACCCCACCACCACCTACCATTTCCCTCCCCCAATCAAGTCCACATCCCTTAGCAGCCCTAATAGCAATCAGGGTTACCTGCCCTGTGGGAAGTCCAAAGACCATCCACCTCCATCCCATCTAGTAGGAGGAGTATCCAAACTGCCTAGGCTCCCACAAAGCCAGTATGTGCAGTAGGATCAAAAACCCATTGCCATTGTTCTTGAGTTCTCAGTAGTCCTCATTGTCCGCTATGTTCAGTGAGTCTGGTTTTATCCCATGCTTTTTCTGACCCAGACCAGCTGGCCTAGGTGAGTTCCCAATAGAACATCCCCATTATCTCAGTGCACCCCTCATGGTCCTGAGTTCCTTGCTCGTGCTCTCTTTCCTTCTGCTCCTGATTTGGACCTTGAGATTTCAGTCTGGTGCTCCACTGTGGGTCTTTGTATCTGTCTCCTTTGATCGTGTGATGAAGGTTACTGTTCAGGAGGATGCCTATATGTTTTTCACTGTGTTCACCTTCTTATTTAGCTTCTCGAGAATCACAAATTCTAGGCTCAATGTCCTTTATTTATGGTTAGAAACCAAATATGAGTGAGTACATCCCATGTTCCTCTTTTTGGGGCTGGCTTACCTCACTCAGGATACTGTTTTCTATATTTGTCCATTTGCATGTAAAATTCAAGAAGTCATTGTTTTTTACTGCTGGGTAGGACTCTAATATGTATATATTCCATATTTCTTCATCCATTCTTCAATTGAAGGGCATCAAGGTTGTTTCCAGGTTCTGGTTATTATAAACAATGCTGCTATGCACATAGTTGAGCATATATTGTTGTATGATAAGGCATCTCTTGGGTATATTCCCAAGAGTGGTATTGCTGGGTCCAGAGGTAGGTTGATCCCAAATTTCCTGTGGAACCACCACACTGCTTTCCAAAGTGGTTGCACAAGTTTGCATTCCCACCATCAATGGATGAGTGTACCCCTTTCTCCACAACCTCTCCAGCAAAGGATATAATTGGTGCTTTTGATTTTAGCCAATCTGACAGGTGTAAGATGGTATCTTAAAGTTGTCTTGATTTGCATTTCCCTGATCGCTAAGGAAGTTGAGCATGACCTTAAGTGTTTTTTGGCCATTTAAAATTCTTCTGTTGGGAATTCTCTGCTCAGCTCAGTGCCAGATTTTATAATTGGGTAATTGGGTTGATTAGCCTTTACGGTCTTAGTTTCTTGAGTTTTTTATATATTTTGGAGATCAGACCTTTGTCAGTTGCAGGGTTGGTGAAGATTTTCTCACAGTCAGTGGGTTCCCTTTTTGTCTAGTGACAGTGTCCTTTGCTTTACAGAAGCTTCTAAATCTCAGGAGTTCCCATTTAATCAATGATGCCCTTAATGTCTGTGCTGTTGTCGTTGTATGTAGGAAGTGGTCTCTTGTGCCCATGTGTTGTAGAGTACTTCCCACTTTATCTTCTATCAGGTTCAGTGTGTTCCGACTGTTAGTGAGGTCTTTAATCCATTTGGACTTAAGTTTGGTGCATGTTGATAGACATGGATCTATTTTCATTCTTCTACAGATTGACATCCAGTTTTGCCAGCACAAAATTTGTTGAAGATGCTCTCTTTTTCCATTGTATACTTTTAGCTCCTTTGTCAAAATCAGGTGTTCATAGGTTTATGGGTTAAAGTCAGGGTCTTCTATTCGATTTCATTGGTCAACTTCTCTGTTTTTATGCCAGTACCAAGCTTTTTTCAATACTGTAGCTCTATAATAGAGTTTAAAGTCAGAGACGGTAATGCCTTCAGACAGTCCTTTATTGTATAAGATTGTTTTGGCTATCCTGGGTTTTTTGCTTTTCCATATAAAGTTGATTATTGTCTTCTCCAGATCTGTCAAGAATTTTGATGGGATTTTGATGGGGATTGCATTGAATCTAAAGATTGCTTTGGGTAAAATTGCCATTTTTACTATGTTGATCCTCCCAATCCAAGAGCAAGGGAGATCCTTCCATTTTCTGGTGTCCTCTTCAATTTTTTTCTTCAAAGACTTGAAGTTCTTGTCAAATAGATCTTTCACTTCCTTGGTCAGAGTTACCCCAAGATATTTTATGCTATTTGTGGCTATCGTGAAGGGTGATGCTTCACTGATTTCCTTCTCTGCTTCTTTATCCTTAGTGTATAGGAAGGCAACTGATTTTTTTGAGTTGATTTTGTATCCTGCAACATTACTAAAGGTATTTATCAGCTGTAGGATTTCTTTGGTAGAATTTTTGGGGTCGCTTATGTATACTATCATATCATCAGCAAATAATGAATGCTTAACTTCTTCCTTTCCAATACAAATCACCTTGATCCCCTTATGTTGTCTTACTGCTATTGCTAGAACTTCTAGCACTATATTGAAGAGATATGGAGAGAGTGGACATCCTTGTCCTGTTCCTGATCTTAGTGGGATGGCTTTGAGTTTTTCTCCATTTAATGTAATGTTAACTGTTGGCTTGATTTAAATAGCTTTTATTATATTTAGGTATGAACCTTGTATTCCTAATCTCTCCAAGACCTTTATCATAAAGGGGTGTTGAATTTTGTCGAATGCTTTTTCAGTATCTAATGAAATGATCATATGGTTTTTTTCTTTCAGTTTATTTATATGGTGGATTACATTGATAGATTTGCATATGTTGAACCAGCCCTGCATCTCTGGGATGAAGCCTACTTGATAATAATGGATAATTTTTCTAATGTGTTCTTGGATTTGGTTTTCCAGTATTTTATTGAGAATTTTTGCGTCAAGGTTCATGAATGAGATAGGCCTATAATTCCCTTTCTTGGCTATGCCTTTTGTGGTTTTGTTATCAGAGTAACTGTAGATTCATAAAAAGAATTAGGCAATGACTCTTTTGTTTCTATATTGTTAAATACATTAAGGAGTATAGGTATTTGCTCTTCTTGGAAGTTCAAGTAGAATTCAGCATTGAAGTCATCTGCTCCTGGACTTTTTTAGGAAGGACTATTTTTTATAACAATTTCTAATTCTTCGCGACTAACAGGTCTACTAGATCTTTTACCTGTTCTTGGTTTAGCTTTGGTATGTGGTACTTATCTAAAAAAAATGTCCATTTCTTTGCATTTTCCAGTTTTGTGGCATATACGCTTTTGTAGTAAGATCTAATGATTCTCTGAATTTCCTCTGTGTCTGTGGTTATGTCCCCCTTTTCATTTCTGATCTTTTTATTTGCATGTTCTCTCTCTGTCGTTTAATTAGTTTGGATAGGGGTTTGTCAATCTTGTTGATTTTCTCCAAGAACCAACTTTTTGTTTCATTGATTCTTTGGACTGTTTTCTGTGTTTCTATTTTGTTGATTTCTACCCTCAGTTTGATCATTTCCAGTCTTTTACTCCTCCTGAGCAAGTCTGCTTCTTTACTTTCTAGAGCTTTCCAGTGTGCTGTTAAGTCCCCAATGTATGCTTTCTCCGTTTTCTTTAAGTGGGCACTTAGTGCTATGAACTTTCCTCTTAGCACTGCTTTCATCGTGTCCCATAGGTTTGAGTATGTTGTCTCTTTATTTTCATTAAATTCAAGGAAGACTTTAATTTCTTTCTTAATTTCTTCCTTGACCCAGGTGTGGTTCAGTAGATGACTGTTCAGTTTCCATGAGTTTGTTGTCTTTCTTGGGGTAGCATTGTTGTTGCCTTCTAACTTTAATCCATGGTGATCTGATAAGACACAGGTGGACACT